>NC_069500.1:500366859-500666859 GCF_027579735.1 Bombina bombina
GATCAAGGAGAATAAGCGATAAGAGAATAAGAGAAGTGGCCTTTTGATTTTGCTGTAAGTAGGTCGTTGGTAACCTTAACAATTGCTGTTTCTGTGGAGTGATGGGGACGAAATCCAGATTGCAATGGGTCAAGGAGGGAGTTTATTGTAAGGAAATGGGATAGGCGTGCATAAGCTAGTTTTTCGAGAAGCTTTGATGCAAGAGGGAGGAGTGAAATAGGGCGCTAGTTGGATGGGGAGGTAGGATCAAGGGAAAGTTTTTTGAGGATAGGTGTGACCAATGCATGTTTCAGCGATGAGGGAAATATACCGGTGCTGAAGGAGAGGTTGAAAGTGTGTGTGAGTATAGGGGTAAGGGTGGCAGATAGGGAGGATAGTAGCTGTGAGGGGATAGGTTCAAGGGGACAGGTAGTGAGGTGAGAGCGCAGTATAAGTGCCGAAACTTCTTCCTCAGTAACAGGGGAGAATGAGCTAAGTTTAAGGTTATGTGGGTTGTGGTTGATTGAGAGCATTTGAGGGGGTGAGAGAATGGAATTATGTTTAGAGCTGATTTCATTTCTGATGGAGTTGATTTTTTTAGTGAAGTGGTTGGCAAAGTCTTGAGCTGACAGAGAAGTTGTATTAGGAGGTGGGGGAGGGCAGAGAAGAGAAGAGAAGAGAAAGTGGAGAACAAACGTTTTGGGTTTGAAGAAAGATTAGAGATAAGAGTAGAGAAGTAGTGTTGCTTATGGAAATTAAGGGCAAAGTAGAGTAGTAGGAGTTCAAGATAAATTTGTAATGTTGAAAATCAGCTGAACTCCTAGATTTTCTCCATTGCCGCTCAGCAGTACAGGAACATCTGTGTAGGTATCATGTCAGAGGAGTATGCCAGGGCTGAGGATGAGTGTTTGATTTCCGAGCTATGGTAAGAGGGGCGAGATTGTCAAGGACGGATGTAAGGGTGGAATTATAGTGGCAGATAGATTGGTCAGAGCATGAAAAGGAGGAGAAGGATGAGAGGAGAGGTTTGAGGGAAATAGAAAGCTGTTGTTGATCTAATGACGTAATGCTTCTGTGAAGTTTGGTGTGAGGAGCAGAAGGAGGGAGAGTTGTAGGGAGGGATGATATGTTGCAAGTAAGGAGATGGTGCTCAGAAAGAGGAAAGGGGGAGTTTGTGAAGTTTGAGAGGGTGCATCGATAGCGAAAGATCAGGTCAAGGGAGTGACCATCTTTGTGAGTGGGAGAATCAGTCCATTGTGACAAACCAAAAGAGGAAGTGAGTTGCAAAAGTTGTTTTGCAGAGGAGGCAGTGGGATTGTCAAGAGGGATGTTGAAGTCACCAAGAATGAGGGAAGGGGTGTCTGGGGAAAGGAAATAAGGTAGCCATGCAGCCAAGTGATCTAGAAATTGAGTTGAGGAGCCAGGAGAACAGTATATGACTGCAACACGTATAGAAAGAGGAGAGAATAAGCAAATCATGTGGGTTACGAATGAGGAAAATGTGAGGGAAGAGATGGGATGTATTTGTTGAAAGGTGCAACAAGAGGAAAGTAAAATACTTACACCACCTCCTTGTCTATTACCAGACCTAGGAGTGTGGCTGAAGTGGAGACCCCCATGTGACAGAGCAGCAGTGGATGCTGTGTCTAGGGGAGAGAGCCAGGTTTCTGTTAGGGCCAGAAGGTTGAGGGAGTGGGAGATAAAGAGGTCATGTATAGAAGTGAGTTTGTTGCAAACAGAGCGAGAGTTCCAAAGTGCACAAGTGAAAGGGGAAGTGGCTTTTGATGCAAGAGGAATGTGAGTAAGGTTGTCAGAGTTTTGTTTTTTGAGTCTGTGGGATGGTATACATGGATGTGCATGGCTAGGCAGTTGTTGGGGACCAGGATTAGGGGAGATGTCACCAGCAGTTAGTAAAAGCAAGAGGGAGAGTGACATGAGATGAGATACAGATTTTCAGTAGTGAGACTGCTTTTGAGACAAGGTGCAGGGGGGAGAGAGAGTGTTTATGAATAGGTAAAGTTAATGAGTACAAAAGTAAGGTGAGTTTAAGAGAGATGGGCTAATGAACAGTGCAGGTGGAGAGGGAGAAGGAGTAATTGAATAAAGTAGTTTGTTATAGAGACAAAAGGCAGCAAAAAGGAATAAGAAGATATTAGGCATTTTTACAAAAGAGTGAACCAGTTAAACACATAATGCACAGTATTACAGTAGCAATTGCATTTGAAAACAGTAAGGTATATCAAACATAATATTACAAAAGTACCTGCCTTTTTCTTGCCCCTTGCCCAATCCTTCAGTTCTTGTATAATTCTATTGCTAGTGCCTCACTTATAAAATGTTCACTTTGAAAATGTGAACATATGTTATAGCAATGCACATCACTGTGCAATGCACATCCCAGACTGGTGTGAAATATATGCAGGGAGGGCAGTCAGCTGAGTCCACTAAATTTAGCTGATTGCTAATCAAAGCCAATTGGAAAGGCTAACTGGAAAGTTAGATTCTGGTCTGGTCAGGGTGAGATGTTAAGTAAACAGACAATAAAATTTGGGGGGAGGTTAATACTATGGAATAAGACAGCTATACATTTTAGAATAATAGCAAGTATTGATAAGGATTGAACATCACATGGCAATTAAATGAACATTAGAAATAACACATTGGATAACAGTACAACAGATGTAGGACTAAATTAACAAACTAAAAACATTTGCTCTATATAAATATTCATGTACCAGAAGAGAGTTACAGGAGAGTAAAAAACACCAGAGAGCAGTGAATAGTTGCAGATTGACAGGGTCTCTATTCACGTACCAGAAGAGTTACAGGAGAGTAAAAAACACCAGAGAGCAGTGAATAGTTGCAGATTGACAGGGTCTCTATTCACGTACCAGAAGAGAGTTACAGGAGAGTAAAAAACACCAGAGAGCAGTGAATAGTTGCAGATTGACAGGGTCTCTATTCACGTACCAGAAGAGAGTTACAGGAGAGTAAAAAACACCAGAGAGCAGTGAATAGTTGCAGATTGACAGGGTCTCTATTCATGTACCAGAAGAGAGTTATAGGAGAGTAAAAAACACCAGAGAGCAGTGAATAGTTGCAGATTGACAGGGTCTCAATTCACGTACCTGAAAGCAGAGGAGAGAGAATAGGGTTAGCTTGATGTAGTGTGCAATTCTTCAGCAGATGTCAATAGGCAGCATGTTGTCTTAATAAGCAGCACTGTGCTGAGTGGTGAGTGCAGTTCTTGTATAATTCTATTGCTAGTGCCTCACTTATAAAATGTTCACTTTGAAAATGTGAACATATGTTATAGCAATGCACATCCCTGTGCAATGCACATCCCAGACATCCCAGACATCCCATACAGATATATATATAGGAATATATATTTACAAGAACTTAAAACATATTCTGCTATATGTAGAATATTGGAATGTGAAGTATTTAAAGTAAATACAAAATATAACACTTTATTAATACTGAACATTGCATATATATGATTTTAGATGTTTTCATCTACTTAATGGCAAAGGGTTCCAATGCACTTCTATATCTGTCTATATACTGTATGTATACATATATATTTATGCGTTTATACGTGTATATACAGTTGTATGCAAAAGTTTAGGCACCCCTGACAATTTCCATGATTTTCATTTATAAATAATTGGGTGTTTAATTTTGATCTATCAAATAACTGAAGGACACAGTAATATTTCAGTAGTAAAATTAGGTTTATTGGATTAACAGAAAATGTGCAATATGCATCCAAACTAAATTAGACAGGTGCATAAATTTGGGCACCTGTATCATTTTGTTGATTTGAATACCTGTAACTACCTAGCACTGATTAATTGGAACACACAATTGGTTTGGTGAGCCCATTAAGCCTTGAATTTCATAGACAGGTGCATCCAATCATGAGAAAAGGTATTTAAGGTGGCCAATTGCAAGTTGTTCTCTTTGACTCTCCTCTGAAGAGTGGCAACATGGGGGCCTCAAAACAACTCTCAAATGACCTGAAAACAAAGATTGTTCAACATTATGGTTTAGGGAAGGCTACAAAAAGCTATTGCAGAGATTTAAGCTGCCAGTGTCCACTGTGAGGAACATAGTGAGGAAATGGAAGACCACAGGCACAGTTCTTGTTAAGGCCAGAAGTGGCAGGCCAAGTAAGATATCGGAGAGGCAAAGGCAAAGGATGGTGAGAACAGCCCACAGACCACATCCAATGACCTACAACATCATCTTTCTGCAGATGGTGTCACTGTGCATCGTTCAACAATTCAGTGCAATTTGAACAAGGAGAAGCTGTATGGGAGAGTGATGCGGAAGAATCCTTTTCTGCACACACGCCACAAACAAAGTCGCTTGAGTTATGCAAACACACATTTGGACAAGCCAGCTTCATTTGGATGAAGGTGCTGTGGACTGATGAAACAAAGATTGAGTTATTTGGTCATAACAAGGGGCGTTAGGCATGGCGGCAAAAGAACACAGTGTTCCAAGACAAACACTTGAAACCCACAGTAAAAATTGGTGGATGTTCCATCATGCTGTGGGGCTGTGTGGCCAGTGCTGGTACTGGGAATCTTGTTAAAGTTGAGGGTTGCATGGATTCCACTCAATATCAACAGATACTTGAGAATAATGTTGAAGAATCAGTCACAAAGTTGAAGTTACGCCAGGGCTGGATATTTCAACAAGACAACGACCGAAAAACACTGCTCAAAATCTACTCTGGCATTTATGCAGAGGAACAAGTACAATGTTCTGGAATGGCCATCCCAGTCCCCAGATCTGAATATCATTGAAAATCTGTTGGGTGATTTGATGCGGGCTGTCCATGCTCAGCAACCATCAAACCTAACTGAACTGGAGATGTTTTGCAAGGAGAAATAGTCCAAAATACCTTCATCCAGAATCCAGACACTCATTACAGGCTATAGGAAGCATCTAGAGGCTGTTATTTCTGCTAAAGGAGACTCTACTAAATATTGATGAGATATTTCTGTTGGGGTGCCCAAATTTATGTACCTGTCTAATTTCATTTTGATGTATATTACACATTTCCTGTTAATCCAATAAAACTAATTTCTCTACTGAAATATTACGGTGTTTTTCAGTTATTTGATAGATCAAAATGAAATTGCTGATCCAAACACACAATTATTTATAAATGAAAATCATGGAAATTGTTAGGGGTGCCTAAACTTTTGCATACGATTGTATGTGTGTAAATACATATATACACATAAATACATCAATACATCTGTACACACATATAAATAAATATATATTATATATATATATATATATATATATATATATATATATATATATATATATATATATATATATATATATATATAAAATCAATCAAAAAGCGGGCCAGCACTCACGAATCCTCCAATAATGACCCAGGGTGCTTCCAAATAGGAGTAATAGGTAGTAGACAAAGGATGCAGTCTCCAGGCTTTTCAAGTCGAGACATTTTTATTATTTATTTTATACATACATTTACATTTATAGACATGTATATGTACTGTATGTATCTCAATGTTAAAGCCCTTTGCTTGCCTTTTTTTCTAACACCTGAGACCTCATATCCTTGAGCCCTTTTATCTTTTTATGCAATATTTTTTAGAATTCATTTTTATTAGCTGGTGTTGAGTTTAACTGTACTTTGTATTGTGTTTTTGAAATAGGGCTTACCTTGTGGACTCTAACTACCTTGAAAGAAATTAATTTATCAGATAAGCATAACATTTGTTTTCTTTCTTAAGGTGGTGAAAGTCCATGAGTCCATTACTCCTGGGAATGAATACCCTATCTGTGAAGACCACAAGTAATGAGGGTGCAATAAATTTTTTTTTGAAAAGGCAGGCACCTAATTTCCAGACACTGCTGCCTGTAGAACTTTCCTAACAAAAGCTACTTCTGAAGAAGCTAAAAACATCAAAGTGGTAGAATTTAGTAAAGAAATGTAGGGATGACCATTTGCCTTGCAAATTTGATCTACATAAACCTCATCTTTAAACAGCAGGACAATTTGACCTGTGTGTGGACCTGTGAAAAGAATGAACAAATTAAAAGATTGCCGAAAATTGTTGATATAGAGTCCCTTTACTCTAGAATTCCACACCACTTAGGAATAAGAGCTATCAAGTGGTTTTTGGATTGAGATACATTGTACACAGAGGAAGAGAAATTGTTTTTGTATGAATGTTTGGAGTTGCTTCTGACCCACAATTATTTTTTATTTGACCACATATTTTATCTTCAACTTTGTGGTACTGCCATGGGGGCAAAATTTGCCCTCTCTTATGCAAATTTGTTTGCGGGTTGGTAGGAGCTCCATTACATATTTTCACACAATTACAAATTCATAGACAGTACCATCTTTTACAATCGATTTATCGATGATATGATATTTATAATTGATGCCTCCAGCTGTGACCAATTTACAATTACTAAATTCTTGGATTATCTTAATGACAATACTGTAAATTTGAAATTTACTGGAGAAATTGATTATGTTAAGGTCAACTTTTTGGATCTTACACTTCACAGAGATATAGAAACAAACATCATAATCTCCAGTACTTATCGCAAACCAAAAGCGGGCAACACTATCTTGCATGCCCACTCAGCTCACCCTCCACATTTGCTAAAATCCATCAATAAGAGTCAGTTTCTCAGATTAAGGAGGAACACAAGCAATGAGAATATATACATTACTCAATCAGAGGAACTAAAGTCCAGGCTCCTTAAGAGTGGATACAAACAGTCATTACTTAACTCTGCCCAGGAGGAAGCGAAAAATGAACACACATTTAATAACAAACACAAAAATTAATTTGCAGAAGGATCTCTAGTTTTTAGTACCCCATACTCTGCTCATTATGACAAGGTTGTTTCCATCCTCAAGAAATATTTAAAATTATTACACAATGACCAACATTTGGCACCATATGTTAGTAAATGTGAATTTGTTTCCAGAAAACAAGAAACCTTAGGTTCTAAGTTGTCGCCAAGTATGGTCCAAACACAGAAACACAATAGCAGTAGAACCTGGTTATATAAGAAAGGCAACTTCAAATGCAACAACTTTAATTGTATAGCTTACCAAACTGTGACACTAGGCAACTGTTTTGTTTCCTCAATAACTAATTAGGTCTTTTGAAATTAATTTTTATGCTTCATATAGAACTAAATGGGTTATATACCTCATTACTTGTAATTACTGTAATATACAATATGTTGGCCACACTTCTCGTGAATTCCGAGACAGAGTTAGGGAACACGTCAGGTAAGTTAAGAATTTCAATAAAGATTCTGCTATAGACAAACATTTTGATGGCCTGCATTTTACAAACATCCCCGACTTTGGAGCCCAGATCATAGAAATTGTAAAAAGACATCCTAGGGGGGTGACAGACACAAGTCTTTGACCAAGTGAGAAATATTCTGGATCCTAAAATTGGATACCAGACATCCAAAGGGTATGAATTTAGAATGGGACATTTCATATTTCACAAACTAATTTGCTAATACTTAGGTCATTTTTTCTATATACTCTTATACTCAATTATTAGTCACAGTCTAGATCCCACGTATTCCAGCATCACTTCAATTAATTTATTTTTTAATGTTACTGAGTTTAAATTGATGCTGTGTAGTTGGGACATCTCATTACCTTATGAAACACATATACTCATATCAATCAACTCTAATTTTAGATTACTAGCATTTCATGAGTTGTTATTTCATGTACCCTTCTTACATTTATTTCCTATTTCCAAGTCGCTATGAGAACATGAACAATATTTTCCAGGATTTTTGTAATATATGTTTTATTGTAACTAATGTTTTTAGCTTTATATTAACAATTCCACCTTTAGCCTGGAAGGGGGGTTTGGCCGACCGGGGACTGGATTCCGGCCCCTGATTGGCTGAGGCTCCCTTTAAAGGATGTGAGTTGGATTGCATCTGCTATATCCTATGATTAAGCACCGATAGAGGTGCGAAACGCGTCAGCATAGCTACTGTCCTGGACCCCTGCCTGTATTTTGCTTCACCTATACAATTTTAACTTTTTTAAAATAAAGTGATTTTATTATTCCCCTTCGAGTGCACCGGACTTCTGCTTTTTTTGCCTAAAATCCTTTGTAGCCTTAAGATAAAACCTAAAAGCTTCATTTAGAAATTATGTAGAAGACTTGTTTTAGAATAGTTAAGTTTTGAACAAAGAGAAGGAATCACAATATCTCTACTGATATTGATCAAAGAAAATTATCCTTGGTAAGAAATCAAATTAGATTTTTAAAACAGCTTTATCTTGATGAAAAACTATATAAAGGAAATCAAAAGAAATAGAAGACACTTTAAAGACAGCAGCTTAATGTCTAAATAGAGAATAAGTTCAAATGGAGAAACTTGCAAAACTCTTAAAACCAAATTAAATTGAAGGGTGAGAAGTTGGCCTAAAGCTTAACAAAAGTCTAAAAATCTGGTATATTAGGGAGTTTCATATGATATAGAACAGAGAAGCTTAATGTGGCCTTTAAAAGAATTATCAAATAAGCCCCTGTCTAAACCTTCTTGTATGAAATTGCAGAATTCTTGAAATTTTTAAGGAATGCTAATAAAAATTCTACTTTTCATACCAAAAAAGAAAAATATTTCATGCCTTGTGATAGTTCTTTCTCATGACAGGATTCCTAACCTGGATGACAGCATTTAAAACAGCATTAGAAAAACTTTGCTATTTCAAAACTATCGGCTAGATTACGAGTTTGGTAAGGGGTGCGTTGCTAATGCACAGTTTTCCCTCACCGCTCACCTCCAGTAACGCTGGTATTACGGGTCTTTAGAAACCCGGCGTTAGCCGCAAAAAAGTGAGCGTAGAGCAGAATTTATCTCCACATCTCACCTCAATACCAGCACTGCTTATGGTAGCGGTGAGCTGGCTAAACGTGCTCATGCACGATTTCCCCATAGGAATCAATGGGGCAGATTCGGCTGAAAAAAAACCTAACACCTGCAAAAAAGCAGCATTCAGCTCCTAACGCAGCCCCATTGATTCCTATGGGGACACACATTTTATGTCTACACCTAACACCCTAACATGAACCCCGAGTCTAAACAACCCTAATCTTACACTTATTAAACCCTAATCTGCCGCCCCCAACATCGCTGCCACCTACATTATATTATTAACCCCTAATCTGCCGCTCCGGACACCGCCACCACCTACTTTATACTAATGAACCCCTAATCTGCTGCCCCCAACATCGTCGACACCTACATTTTATTTATTAACCCCTAATCTGCCTTCCCCGATGTCGCCACAATCTAACTACACTTATTAACCCCTAATCTGCTGCCCCCAACGTCGCCGCAACTATAATAAAGTTATTAACCCCTAAACCTAAGTCTAACCCTAACCCCCCTAACTTAAATTTAATTTAAATAAATCTAAATAAATATTCCTAGCATTAACTAAATTATTCCTATTTAAAACTAAATACTTACCTATAAAATAAACCCTAAGCTAGCTACAATATAACTAATAGTTACATTGTAGCTAGCTTAGGATTTATTTTTATTTTACAGGCAACTTTGTATTTATTTTAACTAGGTAGAATAGTTATTAAATAGTTATTAACTATTTAATAGCTACCTAGCTAAAATAAATACAAATATACCTGTAAAATAAATCCTAACATAAGTTACAATTACACCTAACACTACACTATCATTAAATTAATTCCCTAAACTAACTACAATTAATTACAATTCAATTCAATTATCTAAATTACGGAAAACCCCCCCACTAAATTACAGAAAATAATAAAATAATTACAATTTTTTTAAACTAATTACACCTAATCTAATCCCCCTAATAAAATAAAAAAGCCCCCAAAATAATAAAAATCCCTACCCTATACTAAATTACCAATAGCCCTTAAAAGGGCCTTTTGCGGGGCATTGCCCCAAAGTAATCAGCTCTATTACCTGTAAAAAAAAATACAATACCCCCCCCAATATTAAAACCCACCACCCACACACCCAACCCTACTCTAAAACCCACCCAATCCCCCCTTAATAACACCTAACACTAACCCCTTGAAGATCACCCTAACTTGAGATGTCTTCACCCAAACGGGCAGAAGTGGACCTCCAGATGGGCAGAAGTCTTCATCCGATCCGGGAAGAAGAGGACCTCCAGATGGGCAGAAGTCTTCATCTGATCCAGACAGAAGAGGACCTCCAGACGGGCAGAAGTCTTCATCCAGGCGGCATCTTCTATCTTCATCCATCCGGAGCGGAGCAGGTCCATCATCAAGCCATCCCATGCGGAGCATCCTATTCTGACGTCGGCTGACGACTGAATGAAGGTTCCTTTAAGTGACGTCATCCAAGATGGCGTCCCTTCAATTCCAAATGGCTGATAGAATTCTATCAACCAATCGAAATTAAGGTGGAAAAAATCCTATTGGCTGATGCAATCAGCCAATAGGATTGAACTTCAATCCTATTGGCTGATTGCATCATCCAATAGGATTGAGCTTGCATTCTATTGGCTGATTGGAACAGCCAATAGAATGCGAGCTCAATCCTATTGGCTGATTGGATCAGCCAATAGGATTTGTTCTACCTTAATTCCGATTGGCTCATAGAATGGACCCGCTCCGCTCCAGATGGATGAAGATAGAAGATGCCGCCTGGATGAAGACTTCTGCCCGTCTGGAGGTTCTCTTCTGCCCAGATCAGATGAAGACTTCTGCCCGTCTGGAGGTCCTCTTCTGCCCGGATCGGATGAAGACTTTTGTCCGTCTGGAGGTCCACTTCTGCCCGGTTGGGTGAAGATGTCTCAAGCTAGGGTGATCTTCAAGGGGTTAGTGTTAGGTGTTATTAAGGGGGGTTTGGGTGGGTTTTAGACTAGGGTTGGTGGCGTGGGTGGTGGGTTTTAATGTTGGGGGGGGTATTGTATTTTTTGCAGGTAATAGAGCTGATTACTTTGCGGCAATGCCCCGCAAAAGGCCCTTTTAAGGGCTATTTGTAATTTAGTATAGGGTAGGGATTTTTATTATTTTGGGGGTTTTTTTTATTTTATTAGGGGGCTTAGATTAGGTGTAATTAGTTTAAAAAAATTGTAATTATTTTATTATTTTCTGTAATTTAGTGGGTTTTTTTTCGTACTTTAGTTTATTTAATTTAATTGTAATTAATTGTAGTTAGTTTAGGGAATTAATTTAATTATAGTGTAGTGTTAGGTGTAATTGTAACTTAGGCTAGGGTTTATTTTACAGGTAAATTTGTACTTATTTTAACTAGGAAGTTATTAAATAGTTAATAACTATTTAATAACTATTGTACCTAGTTAAAATAAATACAAACTTGCCTGTAAAATAAAAATAAATCCTGAGATAGCTACAATGTAATTATTAGTTATATTGTAGCTAGCTTAGGGTTTATTTTATAGGTAAGTATTTAGTTTTAAATAGAAATAATTTATTTAATTGTAGTTATTTTATTTAGATTTATTTAAATTATATTTAAGTTAGGGGGTGTTAGGGTTAGGGTTAGACTTAGATTTAGGGGTTAATAACTTTAGTATAGTGGCGGCGACGTTGGGGGAGGCAGATTAGGGGTTAATAAATGTAGGTAGGTGTCGGCGATGTTAGGGACGGCAGATTAGGGCTTAATAAAATTTAACTAGTGTTTGCGAGGCGGGAGTGTGGCGGTTTAGGGGTTAATATATTTATTACAGTGGTGGCGATGTCCGGTCGACAGATTAGGGGTTAAAAAATGTATTTAAGTGTTTGCGATGTGCGGGGGGGCCTCGGTTTAGGGGTTAATAGGTAGTTTATTGGTGTTAGTGTACTTTTTAGCATTTTAGTTAAGAGTTTTATGTTATGGCGTTAGCCCATAAAATTCTTAACTACTGACTTTTAAATGCGGTAGGAGTCTTGACAGGAGAGGGTGTACCGCTCACTTTTTCCAAGACTCGCAATACCGACGTTAGGCAAATCCCATTGAAAAGATAGGATACGCAATTGACGTAAGTGGATTTGCGGTATGCTCGAGTCGCTGAAAAAAAGTGAGCGGTACACCTGTACCTGCCAGTCTCGTAATACCAGCGGGCGTTAAAAAGCAGCGTTGTGACCTCTCAACGCTGCTTTTTCACCCTAACACAAGACTCGTAATCTAGGCATATGTGTTCAATCAACAAGCTGTCCAGTTAAGAGACTCGAGAACTTGAAGATAAAATAGAGACAGAAGATTTTGACAAAGAGGAAGTTACCATGGAAGAAAGCTGGACATATGAACTAAGTACGTGAACCAAGATTTGTAAGGCCAAGCTGTAGCATATAAAAATACAGAAGTAAAACAGTTGGAGGACAGCATTAAACCAGGTAAAAACCTGCAAGAGCTTCTAAAAACTCAGTTTCAGGGTCAATGGACCTTGCAAAATATCTGGAAAGCTTGATGATTAAACAAAAGCCTTTAGGTCTATTTCTAGAAGACCCTACTTCTTGACTCGATTAAAGACGTCCATGTGAAGAAAGCATTCCCCAGAATGAAGGAATGTTTGTCTGAGCTAAGCCGTTTTCCAGTTCACATCTGAAATGATGCAACAATTGTTCTTTGCCCATTGGGGAAGTTAAGACACCCTTTTCTTCACTAGAGAACTGTGGGTTAATTCTTGAAAATCAGTATATGCCAGTGCTGTGACATTGTTCGATTGAAATAGCAAGTAAGTCTACTTCAGGAGAGGACATCTCTGGAGAGCCTTAAAGGTTGCATGGAGTTCTAACACATTTATTGGTAAACTCACCTCCTGAGGAGACAACCTAGGAGATTTGCATCTGTAGATATTTATGTCCAGGATGGACAAAGAAAGTCCTCTGAGAAATTAACTGAAAATGTATCCACCATGAAAGAGACCATTTTTTTAAAGGATCTAATAGAATAAATTTAAAAAGATGATTGTAATCCTTGCACCATTAACTAGGCATGCACATTTGAAGAAAAGTCTTGAAATTGAGAAATAATAGCATCCAGACCAGGAACAAATATAATCTTTCCTTAAAAGGGAAGAGTCAAAAGTCTGGTCTGATAAACCATGTCAACTGACCAAGAGTTTAGCCACAAGACCCTTCTAGCCAATGGCTAGAGCCATATTCTTGGTGTTAATCCATATAATAACAACGAACACTTTACAGATGAATGCACTGACTGACCTACTCAGTCTTAGGCAATGTTGAAATTCTCATCCATAGGGGGATATTTATCAAAGGTATGTCGGACCTGATCCGACAGTGCGGATAAAGGTATGTCGGACCTGATCCGACAGTGCAGACTTTTGACTCTCCATATTCAGCATTGCACCAGCAGCTCTTGTGAGCTGCTGGTGCAACTCCGCCCCCTACAGACTTGCAGCCAATCAGCCGGCAGCAGGGGGGTGTCAAACAACCTGATCGTACTCGATCTGGTTGAATTCCGGCAATCTCTGTCCGCCTGTTCAGAGAAGGTGGACAGTGTTATGGAGCAGTGGTCTTTAGACTGCTGCTTCATAACTGCTGTTTCTGGCGAGTCTGAAGACTCACCAGAAACACCGACCCTCAAGCTCCATCTGGAGCTTGATAAATGGGCCTCAAAGAGTCATCTGAAATTTTAACACACAGACCACAGGCTTTACTAAAAACTAAACTGAATAAGTAACCCACTTGCTAAAAAATCTTTCTATGGAATAGGATCTTTGAATGAAGAACTGCTCCCTGAAGGAATAGTAGTGTGCTTCACCAAGGTAGAAATGGTTCTGTCTACCTTAGGGGAGGTCTCCCAAAGTTCCAAATTAGAAAATGGTGAAAGAAAACAACTTTTAACATTTTTAAATTAGAGTTTAAGCAATACCGGGTCTTGCCCATTGCTTAGAATTAAAGTGAAAGTAAATCCTAGCATTTTACAAACACTAGGATTTACTATTGAAACAAATAAAGGGCATTTTGATTCATGAAGTATAAGATACAGTTCTTCATGTAGAAAGCTCCTTTATTTGATTTAATCGATCGCCGCTCTTAGCTCCTACAGCAGTGCACGGCTAAAAAAATTTTTGGCTAAGAGGTGACGTTTTCACCTCTTAGCCAATAGCCATGCAGTAAATCCGACTCCCATGGGCGCCAAGCCAGATTTACCACATGGATATTGGCTAAGAGGTGAAAACGTTACCTCTTAGCCAAAACATTTTTTAGCCATTGGCTGCCGTAGCAGCTAAGAGCGGTGATCGATTGAATCAAATAAAGTAGCTTTCTACATGAAGTATCTTATACTTCATGAATGAAAGTGCCCTTTATTTGTTTCAATAGTAAATCCTAGTGTTTGTAAAACGCTAGGATTTACTTTCACTTTAATAAAGATATTGCATCTGGTATACAAACAAAAATTTCAGGATCCTTAATAGCAGCTTGGAAAATAGATCCAACTGATTAAAAGACCTTTCCTCAGCAGTAAAAAAAAATCTTATACTCCTAGGGGTCTATTTATGTAGGTGCGAACAGACATGATTCGCTATAGTGAATCATTTCCGCCGCACATCGATAAATGCTGACAGCATACGCTGTCGGCATTTATCATTAGTAAGATAAAAGGGGAATAGTAGAGCGCTAGGTACAGTGGTTACCAAACACCTTACAGATGAAAAGATCCTTCCTTCTTTTCAGAAAAAGATATAAAGAGAAAAAGGGGGAGTGTAAGGGCGCTAAGGCAAGCTAAAGGTATCCGTAAATAATCATTAATAATTAAAATAAGTGTTAAATATATAGTCAGTGTGACAAATTTAAAATCAGTGTTATAATATAAAAAAACATATATTTAATTCAAATTCTAAATGTGCAAATACATATGTAAATATAAAATTAGAAGCCAAGATATAGCATATATAGGGTTAATATTATAATGGGGACGTCTCCCCAAAAATAAATACAGTCTAAAATAGCAAATGACAGGTAAAACTGCACAGAGTAAATACTAACTAATTTAAAAAGTTAAAAACTAAATCACATAAACAAAACAGTGGATCACAATTCGAAGGATATAGAACAAATGACTGAATATGAAAAGATCCCAATATATAGCGAGGAGCTCCTCTAGCAAATAGATAATATTCAATTGGCAGAAGAATCAGTAAACCGTTAAAAATACTTAGAACAACGTTCCAAAATAGGGATTTTACTGCGCAAACAAATGTTCTTTTTGCTTTTAAAAAATTTCTATGCCTGTGTGGCATGAGACATTCTGAAATCGACTGATGTTAGAGGCACAAGTGATACATGTTACCTTAACAGCTTAGTGTTTCTTGTGGAGCCGTTACAAACTGGCCGCTGTGGATCTTACACAGTATGCTTGAGTTCACCGCACGTGACTTAGTGTCTGACGTCACATGTGATACTCGGGGGTCTCGTTCTTCTTTTGGGCGGCTTGAGAAGGGATGTTCTTATGATCACTTTGGATATGCTTCTTACCTCCAATAGGAGATGAATATCTGTAGATACTGTGCACGCAGGCAGTGAAGATCTTGGCGGAATAAGAGAATAATAACCCGGGTTATAAAATTCAAAGTAAAGTTGCTCCAATGGTAAACAGACACAAATTTCACAGTTGCTCCAATGTTTAGACAGTCACAAAGATCAATGCGTTATCAAGATAAATGTGACTTGATCTAAATCTCCCTTTAAAGGTGTAGCAGGATCCTGATTGGTACAGCCTTAATTGGCCTTAGTTAAGGTGGACTTTTAGGTAATATATATATATATATATATATATATATATCAGTCAAAGCAGAAATGTCTTTGTATTAAAAGGTGAAAAAATTTTAAGGTGGAAATTTACTCTTTACATCAAGTCTCATTTACTGTTCATTCTTGCCCATTAATTAAATATATTAATTTTCCACTTGCTTATTTTATATGCAAAAGTAGTATTGTGTAACAAATAGCATGAAAAATAGAAACAATACCCTATCATCCATTCATATGCTCTCGGCTGCCATAAAAAATGTACTCTAAGCTTATGTGAATAGTACAGCTGTGTTGTGCAAAGCCAACCATAATATTGCTCCATATATAAACCTTAGTTAAAGATTTTGATATTGGTCTCTTAGAAACTGTGATTGTGTAATATTTAAAGTATTTGATGTGGAAATTAAGTTATCATTATATGCGATACCTAATGTCTTGTATCTATTTATAATATGGGGATATATAAAAATATATAATATAAAGTGACATTGTGGTATTAGTATTAGACCCTATTCAAAAAGAAAAGGAGAAAGGTCTAATTCTGAGTTTAAACCTTTTGGAAAAAAACTATTAAACTTATAAATTAATTCTGCTTCTTTTATCAGCAGTTTCTTTTCTATGTTGCCACCTCTCCAGTTTTTTTTTACTTTCTGTATTTCCCAATATAACTTGTCTTTAGGGTTACCTTTATGAATTGTTTTAAAATGTTTATATAAATGCGTATCTTCAATTCCATTCTTGATGTTGCAGATGTGTTCTCTAATCCTGTCTCTAACAGCTCTCTTTGTTTCTCCAAAATAGAAGAGATTACAGGTACATTTTAGAACATACATGACATTTTTATGAGTACATCTTATTATATCCTTTATTTTGAAGGGTTTCTCAGAGTTATTTATCAGTATACTTTTTATCTTGTTGCTATGACTACAGGCTTTACAGGTGTAGCAGTGGAAGAACCCCATAAGATTATTGCCTGTTAGGTCTTTTTGTTTCATATTTCTTATTGGGGTCTTCTTTAATTCACTAGGGGCCAGGATCATTTTAAAATTTGCAGCTTTTTTGAAAACAAAATTGGGGTTATCAGGGGGGGTGGAGCCTACACTCACTGCGGCTGGTCGCATCTTTGTGAAGCTCTCTGAACTGGACTATAACTTTACAAACTAAACATAACCAAATCTAAATATTTATTGCCCTGCATTAGATATATATCATGGTGAACAGATTTCTTCTAGGAGCTGATGGTTTGATGGAGTCTATGCCTATGTTCTCTGAGTCAGCTACGGGACAAGCTTGATACCAGGTCTGGAAGCCATTTTCTTTCTGTGTAACTACGCAGCAATCTGAGATATAGAAACAGATCCTGAATGGGTTATGGACCGTAGGCCTGGAGCTGCCACACTATTACCCCCCCCCCCCCCTGAACTCCGGGGTTACGATATCCTGCAATAGGATAAAGAACTTTCTTTTTTTTTAAGGAGCCTTTTATAGGCTGGTCACTTCTACAATATGGCAGCCGCAACCCAGACCATCCTGGAGGAAGTGGAGCGCCTGCTAAGTTTTCATTACTTGCAGTTCTGCGCACAACTGGAATCAGAATGGGGGACATTGTGTACTACTACCGCTCAACCCTTCTCCCTAGAAACCAGATGGGAATATCTGAGCGACCCCCGGAATGCAGCTGAATTGCCTTTAAGTGAGCCGGAATCTAGCTGGGCGGTAAAAGGTGAACAACCAGAGCCTATGGGGCCCACACGTTCACTCAATAAAGCCAAAAGCAGCGTATTACCCTTTTCAGAAGGCGAACTAACATTCTTACCAAACCCGCGCAGACTTCGCCCAGTGCTGGGCTTCTCCACTGTGGACACTGAAGAGGGCAGGGTGAGTGACGGCACTGTAGAAGACTGGAAGCTGCGGCAAGTCACAACATATGTACCGACTATCTCAGCTCAGTCCTATGACCACATCGGACTGCTTTCGTTTGGTCTCTGCATGTTGCCTGAGGTCCGGTTTGGAAGAGCTGGAGTTGGATGAACTAAACATACTCTGCATTTGACGGACATATCCTTCAGATGGTTTGACACTAACTTTAATATGGAGGTGAAATGACAGTTTGATTGCACAGACTTGAAGCACCCATCCTTTAAAGTTTGGTGATTTGTACTCTAATCCCTTCCACCCCATATATATTGCACTCTCCTTTTACTGCTTATTGTAGGACTCAATATATAAAGACTAATTAGGAAGGTCTTGTTTATTTGCTGGTCTCCCATATAAGTCAATACTTGGGCAGGTTATTAACCCACAATTATTCTTTTCAAACATGCTATGCTTTAATTAATTATCCTCAGCATAAGTTCTAACCTATGTGATTCAATGGGAGAGTATGGTAAGATGCAACATGGGTGGTGTTCCTATGTGTCCCCCTACTGCAACTCTGTAATAATATTTGTATTGCACAAAATTTTGCTGACAATTCGCTGTGTCATTCACATTATATTACTGCATTGTAATCCCCCATGTAGCTAGAGTCTCTTAAACTAATGGTATGCTTCCGGATACATGTACGCAGCATAGAGGAAATGTTATAAGCAGGTTAATATATGCTCCAGAATCCTATCCACCTTTCTAAGTTTGTCCCTTGACACACTGCCCTAAGCTCCATAGCCCCAATCTTACTGGGAGACATATATCTGGGTATATGCTGCTTTTTATGTAATTATAGTCGCGGGAGCTAATTGGTTTTCAGACAACCTTTCACCAATAAAAATCAGCTGTCATCTTATATATTTCCCCTACTTCAGCTATCAGTTACCTGTCTAGTAAACTTAGTTTGGTTAAAGATGTTCAAACCCCTACCTACTAATATGGCGACCAGGGAGAAACTAACTTTATAACCCAGAGGCTCCGTGGCTAACTCATTAGATTATTACTATTTAATTGTTTTCAATAATAGTTGAAAGGGATTAGAATTGGTTATGTTTGTAGGTCTTTCCTCTGTTATAATCCCTAAGAATTTCTAATCTTTACTATCAAGTATAAAACTTTATAAAATTAAGGTTCATCATCTGAGATCCATAAGTGGTCTCCTTAGTTGAGAATAACCTTCTTATATTTCTTTTCGTTTTTGAGGGGTCCAAGAGTGGCCCTTAGCGACACTTAGAAGGTTCCTAAGCAATTGATATTCTACATATACATTGTTCACACGGTACGCATTCTATTTACTTTGTGCTTTTTATTTCTGAGGTTTCGTGTTTGCATTGCTTGACAAAATGACATCTTATCGCATGTGAATTTATTTTTATGCCATTGTATGATTTTAAATGAAACTTGAATAAAAAAGTATTTAAAAAAAAAAAAAAAAAAATTGGGGTTATCAGAAATGTTATCTCCCAAAATACTGTCCTCTTTTAGGAGGTGCCAATGTTTTCTTACAATCCTCTTTATAATGTTATGAAAATCAGTTATGAATGGTACTTTAATTCTATCACTATTCTCTTTTTGTTTTTCTTTATATCCCAACAGGGACTCCCTATTGGTATTTATTGCTCTTTCAATAGCTTTACTTGTGTTTTCAGTTTTATACCCTCTTGAATTAAATCTTTCTGCTAACACTTCGGATTGTTGCTCAAAGTCTATCAACCTAGAGAAATGTTTTCGTATACGAAGATATTGTCCTATAGGGATGTTACTTTTCCAGGAATCCAAATGGCAACTATTGGCATAGACGTAATTGTTACAGTCAACTTTTTTAAAATGGGTCTTAGTCTCTAACTTGTTGTTCATCATCATTATTTCTAAGTCTAGAAATATAGATGAATTTTTGCTGCAATTATAGGTGAAATTTAAGCCCCATTTCCTCAAACATCAGATTTAAATCATGTTCCGTACCCTTCCAAACTATTAGTAAATCATCTATATACCTCTTGTAGAGTACAAGGTTTGCACCATAGCTACCGTTGCCAAAAAACTGGGTCTCCCAGGCTCCCATAAACAAATTGGCATAGCTAGGTGCAAACCTTGTACCAATAGCGGTCCCTTCAATTTGAAGAAAATATTTTTCATTAAAGGAGAAATAATTGTTTTCTAGTATATACCTTATACTTTTGAGGATACAATTTCTATGTTGATCTGTCATATTTATATCTGATTTTAGAAATAGTTCAACAGCCTGAAAACCTTTTGAATGGTTAATCACTGTATATAAAGATGTGACGTCACAGATTGCAAAAACCATGTCATCTTCCCATTTTACCAAATTCAGAATATTAAGGATTCGTGTAGAGTCCTTAAGGTAAGAATCTAAATTCTTAACATGTTTCTGTAGATAACTGTCTACATATTTTGACAAGTTAGCTGATATGGAGTCTATACCAGAAATGATTGGTCTACCAGGAAGGTTGACCAAGCATTTGTGGATTTTTGGAAGAAAATAAAAAAATAGGGATTCTGGGGAATTTAGGTGTTAGAAATCCCAATTCCATTTCGTTTATCCCTAATTTTTTTCCATCCACCAAAATCTTATTCAAAATCTTTATGAATTTCTCAGTTGGATAAAAATCCAATTTTTTATACTTCTTAGTGTCATTTAGAAGTCTATAGACTTCTATTAAATAGTTCTTAGTGTCCATCAGGACAATTCCTCCATCTTTGTCTGCAGGTTTTATAGTAATTTCTGTGTTTTTTTGAAGATTATTAATAATTGTATTTTCTTTTATACTCATGTTATATTTTTTAAGTTTAGGGGGATTGTATTTTTGAATATCTTTACATACTAATTTCTCAAATTCTCAACATTTAGCTTGCCTTAGCGTCCTTACACTCCCCCTTTTTCTCTTTATGGAATTTATCATTGCACCAGCAGTTCTTGTGAACTACTGGTGCAATACCGCCCCCTGCATATTTGTGGCCAATAGACTCTTGCTTATCATAAATAGATTTACCATCTGAAGAAAAATCAGAAAAGTAAGAGACTGAGTCATTTAGGAGAAATTTTACTGATTTAGTTTTAAGCAAATGTAAAGATAATCCACAGATTTACAGACTTAGATATTTTAAGTTTATATAGAGGAGGCAAAGCCTCCAATATTTCAGAGACAGAGAAGCATACAAACTCTTAAAATCCTCATAAACATCTGATGAACTCCCTTGTAAAAAAAAAAAAAAAGGGATTGATTGGCATGCGACCGGTGATCATACCCGAATTGCAAAATTGTGATGGGGGTTTAATAGCAACTAGTTTTTAAAATATACATTTAAACTGAATGGCAAAATCAGTGGATCTTCCCTCTATAGGATCTACATTATGGTATTAGGGATGGTTCCAGTCTGCTATATTAGTGAACAGAAAAACAATGGACAGACAAATAATTCACTACAGTATATATTCTGTATATAAGCAGAATAAAATATTCAGGGATCTTTTCAGAAAACTCAGAGAATAGCAGGAGATATGTGAAAGCGTCTGCACACTGTACAACCTAACAGTGAATGGGCTATAGAGAAAACAAGTAAAACATTTGCATACTACCAATTATCAAAAAAATAATAAATACTCTAAAGAATTGTGGCAACCTTACCCCCTCATAGCTATATATGAGAAGCACAGGATATAAGATCAGATCAAACCGCACACAAGTTAGGCCACTTCTTTTTTTTTTTGCTTTCGTAAAAACACTGCTCATTGTAAACTTAACGCAGGTGGTTGGTGACCGTATTACAAGTTTAATGTAATTTTTTTGCATGCGATGTGAGCTAACTTCAGGACTTCAGATATTGTGGCCACGTTAACTTTTCCACATAGACTTCAATGGAGGGCACAGAACAAAAAAAAAACAAACACCTAACACTTATTGCTCACATGCTAATGCGATACCTCTTAAGACCTACGACTCTAAACCTGAAGGTATTGTATATATATCTAGGTATAGATATATATAGTGGCATGCTATTTAGTGCTTTTGCTTGAGCGTAAACTTTGCTAGAATTTATCTTTTTTGAGTGCCTCAGGTAGCACGTGTATTACAAATTGAAAGTAAAAAGTTTGCCTGCGTGCTAATTAAATATCACAGTCGCATTAACGTATTATACTGAGCAAAAGTAAGGAAATGTTTGTAGGAAGAGTAACCTATGACACGGAGTGCTCCACAGAGCTGCTTAAACACACTATAGTAATTAATTTTCTTTTCATGCAGCTCGCATACACTCCGTATTTGGCTACGTATACTAACCCAGAGGAGTAATGTCCCATAAGTTATCCTTCCCTGACAGGACAAATATTGCTACTATCCCACCGTTTCTTTTAGGTTATCTCCCCAGAGGTGTAAAGCAGTATTCAAACTGTACAATGTTCAGGACAAAAAAACCACTTACCTCCTATTTTACTTCTCCACGAGACATCCACTTGGAGAAGTCTATGCGTACTACTCTCCACCATGTAGCTAATGTCTCCGTCCATGATGAGGTTTTGTGTTGTTCCCAAACAGCCTCCACTATCGTGCGGTGTGTAGCTCCTCCTCTCGTCAGCGTCCCTGACAGTGAGTAAGCTTATCGGTCAGGAGCTTGTAGACACCCGACACCTGTGCTCACTTAGGAGCTGGCCTCTGAAAGCAAATACTGAAAGCATAGGAGGGGGCAAATTTTGCCCCCATGGCTGTCCCACGCCTCTGGAGAAAGAAATCCCCTTCAAATTCAAAGTAGTTGTGGCTCAAAATGAAGTTAGTTACTTCCACTACATAATCCACAAATGCAGAATCCAATCCATATTGTTTTTCCATGAAAAAATGGATGGCCTGTACTCCCTTCTCGTGTGGAATGGAGGTGTACAATGACTTAACATCAGCCGTTAACCACACATAGTTCCCCCTCCATTCCACATGCGAAAGGAGGTTAAGAACATGCTTGGTGTCTGAAAGAAAACTCCACAGGGAGCTCACTAGTGGCTGTAATACCTGATCAAGCCACTCCGACAGGTGCTCCAAAAGGGAGCCAATACCGCCGACAATTGGCCTCCCCTGCACATTATCAATGGACTTGTGGACCTTAGGCAGATGGTTAAAAGTTGGAATCGCCGGGTTAGACACCATTAAGTAATCCCATGTATTCGCATCTATATACCCCAATTCCACTCCATCATCTACAAGGGAGGCCAACTGCCGCCGATACAACCTTGTAGGGTCACCTGCCAGAGTGGCATAATCATCAGGGTTACCCAATTGCCTGTATGCCTCTTCCCGAAAGCTCTCCACATTGAGTACCACTATAGTGCCACCCTTATCGGCGGCCCTCACCACTATTCTATCATTGTTAGCCAGGCTATCAAGAGCCCTCTTGTGGTTGATAGAAATATTACATTGCTGCCCCCTCTCAGACCTGTAATACAATCTGGTCAAATCATGCTCTATCCTCTGCTGGAATTTTTCTAGGATATGCCCTCTGTTTTGTATAGGATAGAAAGAGGACTTACATTTAAAGGATGGTGCCTGTGCAGCCTCTCCTACAATCTGATCCCCCTCCTCCTCTAATAGTTCTAGGGCTCTGATTTCACAGCACTCCTGAAAATCTAATCCGCCCCCACCCCCTGGCCCCCTGATTTCCTTCGGCCTATTTACAGGAATGGAAATGTGGCTCTCGTGTTCTCCACCCTGTTGGGAATGGTAGAACTTCCTTAGAGTCAGTTTTCGAATCAGCTTGTTGACATCAAGTAAAGTTCTAAATAGATTTAAGTCTGCAGGAGGTGTAAATGATAGTCCCAAGCTAAGTACCTCCAACTCATGTTTATTCAACACAGTATCTGAAAGATTCAAAACATTCTGTAGTTTCCTCTTCTCCGTCCCCTTCTCTGGGGGTATCTCCTCTGGTCTTTGTGCTGTGCATTTGGCTCCAGTTTTTCTCCTCCCCCCCCTTCTGGTGTTTTTTGGGGGACCTGAAAAACCTGTTCCAGCTGGGCATTCTCTGACTCTCTGGTGTCCTTTGGGGTTGTTTCTGCACATCCTGGGTCCTCCCTATAATGTTAATGTGATTGAGCAGCCTGTGTCTTTAATATAGGAGGTGGTAATGATGTTGAGCTATATTTGGGTCTTGTTACTTGTTCCCTGGGTGGTAATTCTTCTCCACCTGATCCAGAGCCCTCATCATATGACTCCCCCTCACTGTCATAAAAGTTAACTCTTCTTCTTCTGTTGTGCCTTTGCTTGTTCTTCCCATGCTGTTGATTAGGAAAATAAGTATTTTTATTCTGCTCCTTTTTTAAAGCATATCTGTCCCTTTTGTTCCAGACATAGACTCGATTCAAATCATAGTCTGATTGGTCCCGCAAATACTTGTTACATTTGACTTCAAGTAACAGGGTCTTGGCTTCTGCTACGATTTGTTGTAGTGTGTTGTCAAATTTTATATAGTTTGGCTCTTTGCTCCTGTTGTTCAGTTCCCTCTGTATTTCCTTAATTTTAATTGCTAGCTCCTCCAGGAATTTCTGTTTAAACTCACAGATAAATTGCATCAACTTTAGTGAGCAGGTAGTCAAATGGCCATTCCACAAATCTATGAATACCTTGTCATCTGTGAAGAAAGTGGGAAATTTATTGAGCCGGAGCCCTCTTGGTATAATACCCAATTCTTGATATTTAGTCAAAGTCTTTATATCCCAGCTTAGCTTGTTTTCTTTCAACAATAGGAACTCCAATTCTTCAAACAGAGCAACCAAACTGTAGTGAGATTTATCAGTGGAGAACACTTTATTGTAATCCACCAGAATAGTGTCTCTCTCCTGTGCATTTCTAAGTGAAAACAGCAAAACTGGAGTTGCTTCAGTACTAACCCCTTCCCTCATACCTGACCGCAATAAGCACTCAAAAAGCACTTCAAAAAGTACTTCAAAAAAAAGAAGAAGAACAAATATGTATGGAAATGTGCAGTTAAAGTAGGGACTTTGGTTACTCTCCCAGGGCCAGGCCTAGACCCTTCATGCAGTGTGATTATACTGAGCAAAAGTAAGGAAATGTTTGTAGGAAGACTAACCTATGACACGGAGTGCTCCACAGAGCTTCTTAAACACACTATAGTAATTAATTTTCTTTTCATGCAGCTCGCATACACTCCGTATTTGGCTACGTATACTAACCCAGAGGAGTAATGTCCCATAAGTTATCCTTCCCTGACAGGACAAATATTGCTACTATCCCACCGTTTCTTTTAGGTTATCTCCCCAGAGGTGTAAAGCAGTATTCAAACTGTACAATGTTCAGGACAAAAAAACCACTTACCTCCTATTTTACTTCTCCACGAGACATCCACTTGGAGAAGTCTATGCGTACTACTCTCCACCATGTAGCTAATGTCTCCGTCCATGATGAGGTTTTGTGTTGTTCCCAAACAGCCTCCACTATCGTGCGGTGTGTAGCTCCTCCTCTCGTCAGCGTCCCTGACAGTGAGTAAGCTTATCGGTCAGGAGCTTGTAGACACCCGACACCTGTGCTCACTTAGGAGCTGGCCTCTGAAAGCAAATACTGAAAGCATAGGAGGGGGCAAATTTTGCCCCCATGGCTGTCCCACGCCTCTGGAGAAAGAAATCCCCTTCAAATTCAAAGTAGTTGTGGCTCAAAATGAAGTTAGTTACTTCCACTACATAATCCACAAATGCAGAATCCAATCCATATTGTTTTTCCATGAAAAAATGGATGGCCTGTACTCCCTTCTCGTGTGGAATGGAGGTGTACAATGACTTAACATCAGCCGTTAACCACACATAGTTCCCCCTCCATTCCACATGCGAAAGGAGGTTAAGAACATGCTTGGTGTCTGAAAGAAAACTCCACAGGGAGCTCACTAGTGGCTGTAATACCTGATCAAGCCACTCCGACAGGTGCTCCAAAAGGGAGCCAATACCGCCGACAATTGGCCTCCCCTGCACATTATCAATGGACTTGTGGACCTTAGGCAGATGGTTAAAAGTTGGAATCGCCGGGTTAGACACCATTAAGTAATCCCATGTATTCGCATCTATATACCCCAATTCCACTCCATCATCTACAAGGGAGGCCAACTGCCGCCGATACAACCTTGTAGGGTCACCTGCCAGAGTGGCATAATCATCAGGGTTACCCAATTGCCTGTATGCCTCTTCCCGAAAGCTCTCCACATTGAGTACCACTATAGTGCCACCCTTATCGGCGGCCCTCACCACTATTCTATCATTGTTAGCCAGGCTATCAAGAGCCCTCTTGTGGTTGATAGAAATATTACATTGCTGCCCCCTCTCAGACCTGTAATACAATCTGGTCAAATCATGCTCTATCCTCTGCTGGAATTTTTCTAGGATATGCCCTCTGTTTTGTATAGGATAGAAAGAGGACTTACATTTAAAGGATGGTGCCTGTGCAGCCTCTCCTACAATCTGATCCCCCTCCTCCTCTAATAGTTCTAGGGCTCTGATTTCACAGCACTCCTGAAAATCTAATCCGCCCCCACCCCCTGGCCCCCTGATTTCCTTCGGCCTATTTACAGGAATGGAAATGTGGCTCTCGTGTTCTCCACCCTGTTGGGAATGGTAGAACTTCCTTAGAGTCAGTTTTCGAATCAGCTTGTTGACATCAAGTAAAGTTCTAAATAGATTTAAGTCTGCAGGAGGTGTAAATGATAGTCCCAAGCTAAGTACCTCCAACTCATGTTTATTCAACACAGTATCTGAAAGATTCAAAACATTCTGTAGTTTCCTCTTCTCCGTCCCCTTCTCTGGGGGTATCTCCTCTGGTCTTTGTGCTGTGCATTTGGCTCCAGTTTTTCTCCTCCCCCCCCTTCTGGTGTTTTTTGGGGGACCTGAAAAACCTGTTCCAGCTGGGCATTCTCTGACTCTCTGGTGTCCTTTGGGGTTGTTTCTGCACATCCTGGGTCCTCCCTATAATGTTAATGTGATTGAGCAGCCTGTGTCTTTAATATAGGAGGTGGTAATGATGTTGAGCTATATTTGGGTCTTGTTACTTGTTCCCTGGGTGGTAATTCTTCTCCACCTGATCCAGAGCCCTCATCATATGACTCCCCCTCACTGTCATAAAAGTTAACTCTTCTTCTTCTGTTGTGCCTTTGCTTGTTCTTCCCATGCTGTTGATTAGGAAAATAAGTATTTTTATTCTGCTCCTTTTTTAAAGCATATCTGTCCCTTTTGTTCCAGACATAGACTCGATTCAAATCATAGTCTGATTGGTCCCGCAAATACTTGTTACATTTGACTTCAAGTAACAGGGTCTTGGCTTCTGCTACGATTTGTTGTAGTGTGTTGTCAAATTTTATATAGTTTGGCTCTTTGCTCCTGTTGTTCAGTTCCCTCTGTATTTCCTTAATTTTAATTGCTAGCTCCTCCAGGAATTTCTGTTTAAACTCACAGATAAATTGCATCAACTTTAGTGAGCAGGTAGTCAAATGGCCATTCCACAAATCTATGAATACCTTGTCATCTGTGAAGAAAGTGGGAAATTTATTGAGCCGGAGCCCTCTTGGTATAATACCCAATTCTTGATATTTAGTCAAAGTCTTTATATCCCAGCTTAGCTTGTTTTCTTTCAACAATAGGAACTCCAATTCTTCAAACAGAGCAACCAAACTGTAGTGAGATTTATCAGTGGAGAACACTTTATTGTAATCCACCAGAATAGTGTCTCTCTCCTGTGCATTTCTAAGTGAAAACAGCAAAACTGGAGTTGCTTCAGTACTAACCCCTTCCCTCATACCTGACCGCAATAAGCACTCAAAAAGCACTTCAAAAAGTACTTCAAAAAAAAGAAGAAGAACAAATATGTATGGAAATGTGCAGTTAAAGTAGGGACTTTGGTTACTCTCCCAGGGCCAGGCCTAGACCCTTCATGCAGTGTGATTATACTGAGCAAAAGTAAGGAAATGTTTGTAGGAAGACTAACCTATGACACGGAGTGCTCCACAGAGCTTCTTAAACACACTATAGTAATTAATTTTCTTTTCATGCAGCTCGCATACACTCTGTATTTGGCTACGTATACTAGCCCAGAGGAGTAATGTCCCATAAGTTATCCTTCCCTGACAGGACAAATATTGCTACTATCCCACCGTTTCTTTTAGGTTATCTCCCCAGAGGTGTAAAGCAGTATTCAAACTGTACAATGTTCAGGACAAAAAAACACGTACCTCCTATTTTACTTCTCCACGAGACATCCACCTGGAGAAGTCTATGCATACTACTCTCCACCGTGTAGCTAATGTCTCCGTCCGTGATGAGGTTTTGTGTTGTTCCCAAACAGCCTCCACTATCGGTGCGGTGTGTAGCTCCTCCTCTCGTCAGCGTCCCTGACAGTGAGCAAGCTTAGCGGTCAGGAGCTTGTAGACACCCAACACCTGTGCTCACTCAGGAGCTGGCCTCTGAAGTCAAATACTGGAAAAAGTACGAGGAGCACAGGCGAGGGTGTATTGCAAGTAAAAATAAATATTTATTTTGTAACAAGTCGCGCCTAGACGCGAATGAGTGAAAATACACACAAAGTTAGTCCAGTGACTAACCAAAACAAACGCAGTGTGAGGGGGGAAAATACAACCACCCCGGGGTTAGAACTGCACAAAAAATCTACCTTGGTAGACTGTGGACAAACAGGTATACGCGTTTCAGCGGATTGCCTTACTTATTACCTGATTAAAACATCTGTGAGTGCTCTTTAAAAACTGACAGCCTGCGTTCCCATAGGTTTACAGGGACCCACCCCTTTGAAAACTACCAATGGGGTACGTATACATGATTTAAATTAGCAACTTCAGTGATGTTCCAGTTTACAATATTATCTTTCTAATGCACATATAACATTACAATAAATTCACTATATATACACAGTACACCATTAAACCAGTTGTGATATAGCAAACAAAAGTTGATGACAGGCATTCTCTAGCGGAATGGATAATGAAGAATACTCAATTCACTCATTCCCATGCAGCTTATAATAGGCGTCCGCTTCCACACTCTCTGAAATATAATATGATATAATATTCTATACAAGTGGAGCAAGCCAAAATTTACAAAATATATTGTGTAGATATAAATGCTCAGCTTGAATTCTTTTTTTGCATTAATGATAACACTTAAGTTAATATTCAAATTAATGGAATAGAGAGCAAAATAACATAACACAAGCTTAGGTGTAAAATGAAATGTTTTGTAGAATGTACATATTGGTTACTATAGCAGATATTATTAGAAATCTGGAGATGTGCTCCGTGTGACTAGCGGCAACGAGCTGGATGCTGCCAAGGACTATATATACAATGCTATAAATTGAACTGTAAATAGATAGAAATCTACATGTGTAGAACCATATGAGTATATATGAAATATATATGAATTAGCGCCCCTTATCGTGGCTGTTAAACTGTACTAACTGCACATCCAATAATAATAATAATAATGCTACAGTGTGTGGCCCGCTTCTAGGACCCATTTTGTTTTCTCTTATAGATTGTCACTACTATTACTACTGGGGGAAGAATCTTAAAACTGAGGGAGAGGGAGGTCCATCAGATTGGACTCAAAAAAGACACCCAACTAAATAGGGGTGTCAGAAGGGCTCACCAAAAGTTGATAAGATCATACTCCGAATTGAGCCCTTCCGGGACCCTCGTCCTCAATTTGAAGATCCAAAAGGCCTCCCTCTCCCCCAGCCTGCGGTTCCTATCCATTCCCCCTCTTAGTGGAGGAATCCTTTCTATGATGGTCCAGGAGAGGGAGCTATATCCTTAGAGTGTGTGCCTGAAAAGTGTTGTACAAGTGGTGTGGTAAGCACACCAGCCCTTATATCGGCAAAGTGTTCCTTAATGCGAACCCTGGCCTCCCTGCTGGTGAGGCCTACATATTGGAGGGAGCAGATTCTACAGCTAATAACATACACCACATATGTGGATCTGCAGTTAAGACAGGAATCTATCTTGAACACTTGACCTGTCGTTAGTGAACTGAATTGACTTCCTATGGCCACCCTTTCGCAGGCCACACATGTACGGTGGTGGCAACGCAAGGTGTCTTTACAGCTCAACCACGAGGAAACTTGCTGTCCTGACCTCCTAAGCCTGGTCGGTGCTACTATGTTGCCTATGGTTCTGTTCTTTTTGTAAGAGAATCTTAAGCCTTTATCTACCACTTCCTGCAATTTATCATCAGCTATTCAGATAGCATGCTGAAGTTCCTTTTCACTATCTGACAAATATCATTGTATTGTTTCGAGTACTCTGTCAGAAAGATGATTTTGATATGAGGTAGTGTAGGAAGTACTCTTCTAATATGCAAACCAGGTGCAAACAAAAGTGCAAACAAATTGATGCTGTTGTGTCCGGGACTTACCCCAAGGGAGCATAACCGCCCCCGGATGAATTTGTATGTGCCGTGCAGTGCTTCAAACAGGAGCTCTATGTAGCCGGGGGACCTCCGTGGTCAAACCGAAAGCAAATCGGTGGGCTGACAGCTCCAAACCAACCGGCAAGTGAAAAAAATCTCCAACAGCGCTTCGGGCTGTTCGCAGGTGCACTGAGGCGTCCTTTGGGACATAGCGGGATCTCCAGTCAGGGGGCGGTGCTCTTTCTTCACCCGGGTTTCACAACAGTTAGATCTAATGAACAAGGGCTTGAAGCTGATCCAAAGCTGGTGCAGATATAGACAATCACAAAGAAGGTAGGATCCAGCTTGATGCAAATAAAATCCAAGTTTATTGGCAAAGTAAAATGCCAAAGCAGGCTAAATGAACAGCAAACAGTAAATAGCAAACAAGTAAGGTGTGTGAGCGTGACACCAAGGCTTACATGTTTCGGCGTTCAGCCGTAATCATAGCCATAGGTGTCATGCAGGTAAATGCAAGTTTAAAAAATCAGTGTTACAGTGGTATATTTCAGGTCTGGATAATTGTAATACATGTGCATAAAGTTTTTCTACATACATATTTTATTATATATGTTTTCCAGGTAAGATTTTACCATTACTTAACTACCATGCACATGTTGGCTAAATATCCTAGACTAACATTAATTCATCTGGTATATTATGCATCACTCCATTTTATATGAATGTGGTATATTTTCCATATATTTCGCCATTGAATGGATCTATTATAGATAGTATTATGGTTATTATAGCTAGAATGCTCCCCTTTTAGTATGATTCGCTAAGTTCTCTTTTCTTTTCTTTTTACCATATCATATGTTTTCCCCCCCTTTTTTTTTTTTTAACTATAGTCTATAATATTTATTAGGATTAATTTCCCATTAGACAATTAGCGATTGCATGTATATACCTATTAATGTGTGTACTCCTGCTGTACAGGTCTAGGGTACTAAGGGTTAATTTTTCTCTTACCTGGTGTGTGGGCGTGTTTTGTATTCATTGTTTTTATCCAATCACACTGTAACACTGATTTTTTTAAACTTGCATTCACCTGCATGACACCTATGGCTATGATTACGGCTGAGCGCCGAAACATGTAAGCCTTGGTGTCACGCTCACACACCTTACTTGTTTGCTATTTACTGTTTGCTGTTCATTTAGCCTGCTTTGGCGTTTTACTTTGCCAATAAACTTGGATTTTATTTGCATCAAGCTGGATCCTACCTTCTTTGTGATTGTCTAGAAAGATGATTTTGTCATCTTTCATGCTTGATCATCTTTCTGACAGAGTACTCGAAACAATACAATGACATTTGTCAGATAGTGAAAAGGAACTTTAGCATGCTATCTGCTGATGATAAATTGCAGGAAGTGGTAGATAAAGGCTTAAGATTCTCTTACAAAAAGAACAGAACCATAGGCAACATAGTAGCACTGACCAGGCTTAGGAGGTCAGGACAGCAAGTTTCCTCGTGGTTGAGCTGTAAAGGCACCTTCTGTTGCCACCACCGTACATGTGTGGCCTGCGAAAGGGTGGCCACAGGAAGTCAATTCAGTTCACTAATGACAGGTCAAGTGTTCAAGATAGATTCCTGTCTTAACTGCAGATCCACATATGTGGTGTATGTTATTAGCTGTAAAATCTGCTCCCTCCAATATGTAGGCCTCACCAGCAGGGAGGCCAGGGTTCGCATTAAGGAACACTTTGCCGATATAAGGGCTGGTGTGCTTACCACACCACTTGTACAACACTTTTCAGGCACACACTCTAAGGATATAGCATCCCTCTCCTGGACCATCATAGAAAGGATTCCTCCACTAAGAGGGGGAATGGATAGGAACCCCAGGCTGGGGGAGAGGGAGTCCTTTTGGATCTTCAAATTGAGGACGAGGGTCCCGGAAGGGCTCAATTCGGAGTATGATCTTATCAACTTTTGGTGTGCCCTTCTGACACCCCTATTTAGTTGGGCGTCTTTTTTGAGTCCAATCTGATGGACCTCCCTCTCCCTCAGTTTTAAGGTTCTTCCCCCAGTAGTAATAGTAGTGACAGTCTGTAAGAGAAGACAAAATGGGTCCTAGAAGCGGGCCACACACTGTAGCATTATTATTATTATTATTATTGGATGTGCAGTTAGTACAGCTTAACAGCCACGATAAGGGGCGCTAATTCATATATATTTCATATATACTCATATGGTTCTACACATGTAGATTTCTATCTATTTACAGTTCAATTTATAGCATTGTATATATAGTCCTTGGCAGCATCCAGTTCGTTGCCGCTAGTCAGACGGAGCACATCTCCAGATTTCTAATAATATCTGCTATAGTAACCAATATGTACATTCTACAAAACATTTCTTTTTACACCTAAGCTTGTGTTATGTTATTTTGCTCTCTATTCCATTAATTTGAATATTAACTTAAGTGTTATCATTAATGCAAAAAAGAATTCAAGCTGAGCATTTCTATCTACACAATATATTTTGTAAATTTTGGCTTGCTCCACTTGTATCACAACTCTCATAGAATATATCATATTATATTTCAGAGAGTGTGGAAGCGGACGCCTATTATAAGCTGCATGGGAACGAGTGAATTGAGTATTCTTCATTATCCATTCCGCTAGAGAATGCCTGTCATCAACTTTTGTTTGCTATATCACAACTGGTTTAATGGTGTACTGTGTATATATAGTGAATTTATTGTAATGTTATACGTGCATTAGAAAGATAATATTGTAAACTGGAACATCACTGAAGTTGCTAATTTAAATCATGTATATGTACCCCATTGGTAGTTTTCAAAGGGGTGGGTCCCTGTAAACCTATGGGAACGCAGGCTGTCAGTTTTTAAAGAGCACTCACAGATGTTTTAATCAGGTAATGAGTAAGGCAATCCGCTGAAACGCGTATACCTGTTTGTCCACAGTCTGCCAAGGTATATTTTTTTGTGCAGTTCTAACCCCGGGGTGGTTGTATTTTCCCCCCTCACACTGCGTTTGTTTTGGTTAGTCACTGGACTAACTTTGTGTGTATTTTCACTCATTCGCGTCTAGGCGCGACTTGTTACAAAATAAATATTTATTTTTACTTGCAATACACCCTCGCCTGTGCTCCTCGTACTTTTTTCAGCATTCACATTAACGTATTCCCCCCATAAAAATCAATGGAGAGCACAAAAGAAAACCAATGCTCACACATTAACTCGGATAATTCACATTCCAATGTTCTTCACATCAAAAACAAGGTCATTTTTATTACAAATACATATATATGTAAGTTTTTTCACATAGAACATGTAAAATATGTACAGTAAATATATAGTAAAACACATAATTAAATACATTTCTACATATATCCATTGTCTGGGTTTATCTGCCTAGGACTCAGGGGGCATTACAGCTATCTGAGAGTGCTATTGAGCATCCAGGGCTATGCATTTTGCAGGGTCATAGGATGTGTACCCAGTCTAGTCTGAGAGTGCAGTTCCCTTCCATGTTTTGTATATGTCTAAGGTTATTACATATGTTTGTGCACCCTTGACTTGTTCCCAGTTTCTTTGACTGAGAGCTTGCATTATATGACTGTATTAGGGACCCAGGTTTTGGGAGAGACCTTGACGTGGTACCTGGGCTTGTCCTATTTGGTCAGATGCGGTAACTAACTCTTCCAGTTTTGCTTTTAATCTTAGCTGAGTGCTTGAAAGGGAGTGCTGGACTTTATCTGTGTGTTGTATTAATATGCTTTGCAATTTTTCCTATGGGCCTTGCACCCAGACGTGTATGGGAATAACTACCTGGGATTCTGGGGGTGGTACAGCTATCTGTGAGTGCTATTGAGCACCCAGGACTGTGCATGCTGCCAGGGTCATGTGATGTGTACCCAGTCCACTCTGAGAGTGTAGTCCACTTCCTTGTTTTATATATATGGCCAGATGCTGTAACTAACTCTTCCAGTTTTGCTTTTAATCTTAGTTGAGTGCTGGATTTTTTCTGTGTTTTGTATCAATATGTTATGTCATTTTCCCTAAGGGCCTTGCACTCAGACTTGTCTCGGGTTAACTTCCTGGGATTCTGGGGGCGCTGAGTGCTTGCAAGTGAATGCTGGACTATATCTGTGTATAAACACCTTGTAATATACCATATACCTTTTAACTGTTATAGATGATAGATGATAGATAGATAGATAGATAGATAGATAGATAGATAGATAGATAGATAGATAGATTGACAGACAGACAGATGATAGATAGATGATAGATAGATAGATAGATAGATAGATAGATAGATAGATAGATAGATAGATACAAAAATAATTACATATACCAATGTGTGTGCAAATAATTGTTTTATTTAGCAATAAAATTAAATACATTTTCTGTAACAAATGCATTAAGAATACTTCATGAAACTGTAGAAGAATCAGTGTTAAAAGTAAATAATATAATTTAATACAACTACCATGTTTGCAGCAACTTATAAACAAGATAAAAACATTAATTATACAAACGTTTAATTTCACTTATCTTCGCCTGAATAGCTTTATGAATATCTTGGTTTCGTAAAGTATATATCATAGGGTTTATCATTGGAATCATCATTATGTGTATAAATGACAAACCTTTATTTAGCTGAGATGAAGTTGTTGCGGTTGGTATTACATATATAGTAATAAGAGTGCCATAATTAATGATAACCACAAAAAGGTGAGAACTACAGGTAGAGAAAGCCTTTTTTCTCCCAGTTGCTGATGGTATTCTGAGGATTGTGTATATAATAAAAATATAAGTTAAAATAACAAATTGGAATGGTAAAAGCAATGCAAAGCCACTAATTGATCCACCAACCAAATACACAAATGTAGCATCTGAACAGGAAAGTTCTAACACAGGAGAAAAATCACAGTGAAAGTGATCGATGATTTGGGGGCCACAAAAATGGAGTCTACTTATTAACCAGGATATTATAACTGTACAAATTAATGAAATCACCCAAAAGGAAAAAACAGCACAAAGACAAATCTTGTTGTTTATCAGTGAAGAATATCGCAATGGATTTGAAATAGCCAGATACCTATCATATGACATAAGGGCATAAAGTGAGCATACAGTTATTCCCACTGTTGCAAGTATATTTAGTTGGGCAATACAATCAATAATAGTGATGGTTGCCCTTTCAGTCAGTAGGTCATTTAGCATACGAGGAACCAAATTAGTGATGTGCAATAATTCACAAATGGACAAGTTGCTAAGTATGAAGTACATAGGAGAATGAAGCGACAAACTTGTAGATACCAGGAAAATAATCAGGGCATGTTCAGTGCACGTCACAAGGTAAACCATTAAGAAAATAATGAAGAGTAAAATTCTTAATTCATTTAGATTGTAGTATCCATAAAAAATGAATTCCTGTATAGTTGTGTAGTTCTCTTTATACATTTCCTGATGAAAATAAGGCATTTGGTTAAAATAATGCATTACGGCTCATTATGAGAAGAAAGATAAATTTACAAATTGCTCATAGGGGAAATGTAATCTTTTTTTACTTGAGAGTGTGATAGATAGATAGATAGATAGATAGATAGATAGATAGATAGATAGATAGATAAATAGATAGTTGATAGATAGACAGACAGACAGACAGATAGATAGATAGATAGATAGATAGATAGATAGATAACCTAGGAAATTAAATGGCAAAAACAAACTTTAATGCAGTTTGTATTCCCATTAAAATGTTGAAATTTAACATTTTAAAAGTCCCCCACACTAAAAATATACTTTACATGCTTATAGTAGATTATTATATTCTTGTGGTAGAGAAGTTTTTATTTCAGAACTATATAGTTTAAAATGTCGTCTCATCTTGTATTATTGAATGCTTGATTTAAGCACGTAAAATGGCTTTTTACATCTAAAAAAGATGTTTGGGGTAGATTACAATCTGCCATTTTCTCCTGAAAATTGTTTCTTTTGTAAAAAGCCCACTGCTGCAAATGAGTTTTCAACATAAAATCTTGTGAAAGAGGACTTTTCATGTGTAAAGTACCTGTTGTTAAAATAGAAACTGGGAGGTCTCCTGAATCTGACACATACAATAGCCGATTCACACCTCTTATGGTTACAGGAATGCTTTATTTGTGATACTTTGTTTACTCTGCAAGGAATATATTAATTTGCATGTGTGACATTAACCTATTGTTATCACAATATATCCTCAAAAATAAGTATAAATGACATAGGTATCTTGGAATTATGGAGGTACTTCAGTATTCACTTTAGGACAACAAATAGCATGTTTTTAGATTTTATTTTTTAATATGTTATTGTCTCACATACGATGTCTAATTTACACTGTCATAGTTGTCACAAACAGTACTGGTGTTATTAAAAACATTCATAGTTAACTATTGCAATCCGTTTCGATCCACTCCACTGCTAACCTATCTAAATGCATATTTAAGGTTGGGCAAACTGTGCACTCTTTTTCTATAACACTATATGGTTGCTTTGCAGCTTTCAGAAGTATTGTAATTTAAACAAGATTTATTTCTATTGTTTGTTAAAGGAAATGAAGACAGGCAGTCAGACATGCAGAGGCAGACAGACAGACTGATCATTGTGTATGCGAGCCTCAAGGTAAAGTATACAGAGAACTTCCCCATAGTTTTCTATAAAAGCTCCCCTATATTTTTCAATTTTTTTTTATTTTTAAGTGAATCTATATTGTAGTGTAGGTTAAAGCTGCTACATAGTACTCCTAAATGAAATGCAAATGCTCTTTCAAATTTGTTTTTCAGAAATGTTTTCATATTTTAAGTAATACTAATAAGAAATTAGCAATATCATTTTATCAACAATTACACTTAGCATGATTGTTCTCGCTGTTTTTAGATCAACTTCAAAACACACAGATGGATTGTGTGATATAAAAATTATTTTTTAACTAGCTTTCATTATGATTAATTTATATGCTTACATTTGAAATATATATCATATGTGACATGCTGCTTTTTGCAGGGTTTTCAGATTTAAATCCATTTTAAAGCATTAGAAAATCTTTGCAACATCCCACTTATTACAAGCATTTTAAAGGGAATGTGAACACTTACGGCTAGATTACAAGTTGTGTATTAGGGTAAAAAAGCAGCGTTAAGAGGTCCTAACGCTGCTTTTTTACGCCCGCTGCTATTACGAATCTTGAAGGTTTAGGGTCACCGCACACTTCTTTGGCCTTACCGCAAAACGACTTACGTAAACTTCGTAAAGTCTTTTTTCTATGGGACTTCCATAGCGCTGATATTATGAGTCTGTCCTGGGAGGCCAAAAAGTGAGCGGTACACCCTACCCCGTCAAGATCCCTAACGCATTTAAAAGTCGACTTACCGGGAGACGTCTTCATCCATGCCGGGCAGAAGTGGTCCTCCAGACGGGCAGAAATCTTTATCCAGATGGCATCTTCTATCTTCATCCATCCGGCGCGGAGCGGGTCAATCTTCAAGACATCCGACGCGGAGCATCCTCTTAATCCGAAGACTAAAACAGAATGAAGGTACCTTTAAGTGACGTCATCCAAGATGGCGTCCCTTAGATTCCGATTGGCTGATAGAATTCTATCAGCCAAGCGGAATTAAGGTAGAAAAAATCCTATTGGCTGATGCAGTCAGCCAATAGGATTGAAGTTCAATCCTATTGGCTGATCCAATCAGCCAATAGGATTGAGCTCGCATTCTATTGGCTGATTGGAACAGCCAATAGAATGCAAGCTCAATCCTATTGGCTGATTGCATCAGCCAATAGGATTTTTTCTACCTTAATTGCGCTTGGCTGATAGAATTCTATCAGCCATTTGGAAGCTAAGGGACGCCATCTTGGAAGACATCACTTAAAGGTACCTTCATTCTGTTTTAGTTGTCGGATTAAGAGGATGCTCTGCGCCGGATGGGTGAAGATAGAAGATGCCGTCTGGATGAAGACTTCTGCCCGTCTGGAGGTCCACTTCTGCCCGGCTTGGATGAAGACGTCGGTCCATCTGGAGGACCACTTCTGCCCGGCTTGGATGAAGACGTCTCCCGGTAAGTCGATCTTCAGGGAGTTAGTGTTAGGTTTTTTAAGGGTGTATTGGGTAGGTTTTATTTTTAGATTAGGGTTTGGGCGGTAAAACAGCTAACTGCCCTTTTAAGGGCAATGCCCATCCAAATGCCCTTTTCAGGGCAATGGGGAGCTTAGGTTTTTTAGATAGTATTTTATTTGGGGGTTGGTTGTGTGGGTGGTGGGTTTTACTGTTGGAGGGTTGTTTGTATTTTTTTTACAGGTAAAAGAGCTGATTACTTTGGGGAAATGCCCCGCAATAGGCCCTTTTAAGGGCTATTGGTAGTTTAGTTTAGGCTAGGGTTTTTCTTCGTTTTTTTTTCTTCATTTTAATAGGGCTATTAGATTAGGTGTAATTAGTTTAAATTTCTGTAATTTGTTTATTATTTTCTGTAACTTAGTGGGGTTTTTATTGTACTTTAGCTAATTTAATTTATTTAATTGTATTTATTGTAGGGAATTTATTTAATTGTAGTGTAGTGTTAGGTGTTAGTGTAACTTAGGTTAGGTTTTATTTTACAGGTAAATTTGTATTTATTTTTATTTAATAACTATTTAATAACTATTCTACCTAGTTAAAATAAATACAAACTTGCCTGTAAAATAAAAATAAATCCTAAACTGGCTACAATGTAAGTATTAGTTATATTGTAGCTATCTTAGGGTTTATTTTACAGGTAAGTATTTAGTTTTAAATAGGAATAATTTATTTAATTATAGGAATAATTTATTTAATTATAGGAATATTTATTTAGATTTATTTAAATTATATTTAAGTTAGGGGGTGTTAGGTTTAGGGTTAGACTTAGGTTTAGGGGTTAATACATTTTATATTATGGCAGCGACGTTGGGGCAGCAGATTAGGGGTTAATAAATGTAGGTAGGTGGTGGTGATGTTAGGGACGGCAGATCAGGGGTTAATAATTTAACTAATGTTTGCGAGGCGGGAGTGTGGCGGTTTAGGGGTTAATATGTTTATTATAGTGGCGGCGCCGTTGGGGGCGGCAGATTAGGGGTTAATAAGTGTAGGTAGGTGGCAGCGACATTGGGGGCAGCAGATTAGGGGTTAATAAATAATATGTAGGTGTCAGCAATGTTGGGGTCAGCAGATTAGGGGTTCATAAGTATAATGTAGGTGGCGGGGGTGTCCAGAGCGGCAGATTAGGGGTTAATAATATAATGTAGGTGTCGGCAATATCAGGGGCGGCAGATTAGGGGTTAATAAGTGTAAGATTAGGGGTGTTTAGACTCTGGGTTCATGTTAGGGTGTTAGGTGTAGACATAAATTTTATTTCCCCATAGGAATCAATGGGGCTGCGTTAGGCTTTACGCTGCTTTTTTGCAGGTGTTAGACTTTTTTTAAGCCGGCTCTCCCCGTTGATTCCTATGGGGAAATCGTGAACGAGCATGTTACACCAGCTCACCGCTGACTTAAGCAGCGTTGGTACTGGAGTGCGGTTGGGAGCAAAATTTTGCTCAACGCTCACTTCTAGTCTTTTAACGACGGGTTTCTTAAAACTCGTAATACCAGCGCTGTAGGTAAGTGAGCGATGAGACAAAACTGCTCGTTAGCACTGCATAGCCTCTAACGCAAAACTCGTAATCTAGGTGTATGATTGTAAAATAAAATAATTGATATGTAGTAAAAACACTTTTCAATATACTTTCAGTATTTATTTAATCCCCTTTTCTTGTAATGTAATTATGAATATTGAGACCTTTCAGATTCCAGTTAAGAGTAATTATTCCCTCTAAACTTAACACTGCTATATTCCATACAGTCAATGGCTGCCCACTTTAGTAACCCTTTTATAGTTACCGCTAATTGTCCCCAAGACAGAAGGAATTCTAGGTTACAACATGACTGTGTTAATTGCATTATGGACACTAAAACTTTACATGTGTTTTTCTAATAATAAAACAGTTAATATAATTTAACGCAAAAAAATTAAATGTTTTCTTGGTAACATGTTAGATGTTAAAATAAAATAAAGTAACCAAATTGTATAAGAGATACCTTTATTGGCTAACAATTTTTTTTCAACTTACTTGAACAAGGACTCTTTGCAGGAATTGGAATACATTCAGAGCCAGAATTGTGCTAGAAGTAAAATTTTTGCATGCGCCAGGTTGCACTCATATTTTAAGTTGAAAGTTAAAGGTTATCGCTCTTGCGCTAACCCAATGCGTGCAAAAAGCCAAATTTAGAATATCACACACGATAACCTAGTCCCCCATAGAATCTAACAGAGAAAAAAAAAAAAATTGCTCTAACCTGAATGCATATTCTTTCTATGTTTTCACATAGCACAATATGCTCTATTTATTCATAAATACATATTTCTACATATTTTATTTAATCAGTCCTGGACTGATGGTATGTACACTTAGGGAGCGCTCACATTCCTATAGGCTATATTAAGCATAGAGCAATGAGATTGTGACAGAGATACGCTGTTCTGTTTAAAATACAACTTTTAATAAGATGATTAAAAAATGTAAAACACACACAATTAAAAACACAAATCAGTTAAACCTGGTAAGTAAATCAGGTGTTAATCGTCAGTAAGCTTAACTAGGGTGACTTTGAAAAATACTCAAATCAATACAGACCTAGGCTGTGGATTTTAAACCATGGCCTGTAAATAAATACGGTTCTAAGCTAGTTTGCTTTTTAGTGAAATACACATGAGTGCAATAATTATACTGCTAAATGAAGGTAGAATATCTCATATCCCAGAACAGCAGAGTTAAGTAATAACCTTATTGTATTGGTTACAAAGTTTATCTGTCTGCAATATTAAAATTAGACTCTTTAAATGCCAACTGTTTAAATACATTCATTTATATTCACTGCTACCATTGAAGAGACAAATATAATCATTAGAATATTATAAGCTACATTCGATAGCTCCCTGCGTAACTGTTCTCATTGAAATACTCATGAGACAAGCTTAATCACCTCTGCTTATAAATATGGATATCTATAGATATAAAATGCTACACATTTCCAACACACCTAGTTATAAGTTAACAGTGGGCACGCACATATATTCGCAGTGTGTCCACTTAGAATATTTTTATCAATGTTGGTTTGTGTTATATTTCTACATATATCTGATGAGATTTTGGTACAATATATATCTATACCTATATACTGTATATAGATGATCATACATAGGTATAGATATATACAGATATATATGTAGAAATATCTATTTTTAAACACTAAAACATATTTCTCTATGTACACTGGAATGTGAAATATTTACAGTAAATACATAGTTAAAATATTTTTTAAAAATGAATATTGCATAAATATATTTTTACATGTTTTAATGTACTTGACTGCAAAGGGCTCCAATGCAATTATATATATATGTCTGTATGTGTGTGCATATGTATTTATGTGCTCATCAATATACTGTATATATATATATATATATATATATATTTTTTATTTTTTCAATTGAAACTCAGGAATGGATATTTATTTCAAAGATATGATTCTTGAGTTTTGATTGGAAAATATTGATGATAACAAACTTTGGACTATAATTTGGAAAGTGTGCCGTCTTGTATATGGAATTAGATGGTGTTATTATGAGTTTTCATGAATATGTAACTGTACTTTGTAATGTATTTTTGATGTGTTTTGTTACCCTTTTTAGTTTTGCGAAACAGTTAACCAGAGCTCTGAGGTCGTTGTAATCATTCTATCGAAAATCACAATTGTGCTCATGTGTTCTCATTTACTTTAAACTTGTAATATGAGTGCAATTTAACTTGCGCACGAACAAATGCGAAAAACTGAATATCGCTAGCGCGTAAACATTAGCGCTCTACTCGTGATCTGGCCCTTAGTAAGATTTAAAAAAAAAAAAAAAAAAAAAGCTTTTAAAGAACTATGGCTCCTTGATGAAGGAGCTATAACGCTCTGAAAGCTTGCAAAAAAATTCACTTTTCGTTAGCCAATAAAGGTATCACTTATACAATTTGTTTATTAATATCATTTTAAAAAAAATACATATGTCCATTATTATTAGGCTAATGCTTTGCGTTGAATATATAATTCTTTCTATCATTTATGAAGTCTTCAAGTCTCTTTTAAATGCATTTTCATCAAAATAACAAACTTATTTTGCATGAGGACAATTTTTACTATTCTTTACCAGTCAGCAAACACTTTTTTTTTTATCATCTTTTTGCAGGATTTCAAACTCAAATGGACTTTTGCAGAGCATTTTAGCAATGTCAAGTGTATTCTCACTTATCATGTTCATAAACCCAATTATTGGTTGAGCAATAAGTTTAAAGAACTGCAATTAATTGCTAGGTGATTAAAAAAGTTAATGATAAAATCATTCAAAATTATATAGTATTATTAGCACAACTGTCATATTATACATTTGGTTAATAAGGAAAAAAACAACAACACTGTTCAAATACATTTCACTGTCATTGTCAATTTCAAATCAATTTGCTACCATATTTACTTTTGTTTGAACACATTTTTGCTTTGCTTTGTTAAAGGGGCAGTCTACCCTTTGACATGATTGTTTAAAAAGATAGATCCCTTTATTACCCAATTCCCAGTTATGCATATCTAACATATCTATTAATATACTTTTTTATCTTTGTGACTACCTTTTAGCTAAGCCTCTGCAGACTGCCCCCTCATTTCTATAGAAACTTGCATTTTAGCCATTTAGTGCTGTTTCACAAATAACTATACGGGATCTAGCACAATGTTATCTATAAGGCACACGTGAACTAGCACTGTTTGGCTGGGAAAAGCTTATCAAATGCACTGAGATAAGAGGCGTCCTTCAGCAGAGGCTTAGACACAGTCAGAAATGTAGAGGTTTAAAGGTTATAAAGTATATTAATATAACAATGTTGATTGTGTAAAACTGGGGATTGGGTAGTAAAGACGTTATCTATCTTTTTTAAACAATAAAACAACAAGAAGGTCGTCCCTTTAAGGTGTATAAAAACACTTTAAAAGCCAGTGAAACATCTTATTTTTATAGTTATCAAAAGTTTTATCAATGTCATGTTTGTTGTTTATTTTATTAAGTAGTTTTTGTGCATCAAATAACTCTTCCTGGGACTGGAATTACGTTTGTTAACTTGGCCATATTTTCCTGGACTGCTATGAGTTACACATGCTGCATCGAGAAGCATGAAAAGTGCTGTGCTGGAGCATTGCTCCTATACTGTCACAAAACATTATTCCAGTTTCTCCTGCAGCATATGTAACTCATAGCTGTATAGGAAAACATGATTGAAGTCATTTTGGAATGGTTTCTAAAAAGAAGCAAAAAATAAATAAATACATAAATAAATAACACAATTTTGTGTACTATATTTTGCATAGAAAATCTGGTGTATTGGAATGTGGGGCTGCAGTTAGGTCTTTTTTTCCTATAAAAATATACTTACCTCACACTGTGCAATCCAGGAAATGTTCAGTACAAAAGCCTACTATTTTTTATGGATAAATTATAGCAGTATATAGAAATACCTGCTTTCCATATCTTAAAGACAAAATTATTTTTAATGAACTTCCCAGGGCTTTATATTCTCTCTGTTTGATAACACATCCTAATCATTGCATCACCCCCTCCTTCTTTTTTATCCCAGAGCTCATAATTATGGCAGTTATATGTCTGGGAAACATGAAACATTTATAGTTTGTGCTTTCTATTATTAGGATGGCTATACCGTACTTTATAAGTGAATTGTTTTTATCCTTTATTAAGAAGTCCTTTCTTAGTAATAGTCAGTATTTGTATAACAATTTGCAAATGTATGTTTGGCACTCACAATTGGGTACTTGGAACAAAATGCTCAAAAAATGTGTTGTATCCACACTTTACCAAATTTGTTCTATAGTAAAAATGTTTGTTACAGTGTAGCTGTAATATTAGATGTAAAACACATACAGTACATTGGGAACTTATAGGGGCTATAAAACTAGAAAGTTAGGAAAGCTGTAAATTCCAAAAAACAGGTTTTACATAGCACAAAGCTAAAAACACACTGTGTAAAACAAAAACAAAAAAAGCGGCAGCTACTGTCTTCTATGAAATATTAATATCCCATACTCAAAATCTTTTTACTAAATTTTATATACAGAAACTTAAGAACTTGTTTATTTAAAGGAAAGACTTTAAAAATACATATTCTAGTATTGAACAGTATAATGCATACATATAATAAACAGCATATATGTATATTATACCCAAATTCCTCAGCTTTTATAAGTTTATTACTAAGGTGTTTTTGTAACAATGGTGATCGTATATCTAGTGAATATACAGGCATTCCATGGGAGTTTCATGGTGTTCCATGGGAGTAAACTGTATTTTAATGGGGATACGTTTTCAGGAGTTTCTTATATCCTCCATCTTAGTGCACCTCTTCACCCATACTAGTCTCACAGCCTTTTCAGTGGCAAGTTTTTAAAATGTAATACAACCATTTTATTTTTCTTTTTAACACGCATTCTATTTTGTGTAAACAGGATTTGTATACACTCTATCTTCCAACTGTCGAGATCTGAGTTCATTAATGATGCGGGCAGATTTTTGCTCAGACAGCTATCCCTATTGTGGAAGGCACATCACCGCTCAATGGGACAGAGAGGATGAGCCCACTTTTTTAATAAAATACTGCCTGATGTTTGGAATGCTAGACTGGCAAGACAAAAAAAAGTAATAATTTCTTGTGGATTTGATATTCTTTTTATCATTGGGCTAAAATACATTTTGGCTGTTTAAAGTTCTATGAAGCATGGAAGCAACATAAAATAATGTTTCATTTGAACTTTATATTTTCAGACTTTTTTTATCACATACAAAACCGCAAAAGATCTGTTTCTATGACAATTTTTTTAATTTTCATTGTTGCTTTACTTAAAGGGATGCTAAACCCAAATTTTATATTTCATGTTTCAGATAGCGCATGAAATTTTCTTCAACTTTTTAATTTACTGCTATTTTCATTTTTTCTTCATTCTCTTGCTATCTTTATTTGAAAAATCAGGAATCTAAGCTAAGGAGTCAGCACATTTTTGGTTCAGCACCCTGGATAGTGCTTGCTGATTGGTTGGTACATTTAGCTACCAATTAGCAAGCGCAACCTAGGTTCTGAACCAAAAATGGGCCGGCCCCATAGCTAACATTCTTGCTTTTCAAATAAAGAGAGCAAGAGGATAAAGAAAAATTGATAATAGGTGTATATTAGAAAGTTGCTTAAAATTGCATGCTCTATCTGAATCATGAAAGAAAAAATATGGGTTTCGTATACCTTTACATTATGAGTACTTTGCAAAATAATTAATTAGCATATATTAATTACTAAAACCAACTTGCTTAAAATGTGCAGGGCTTGAAGTAACTCCTCTTTTCAAAGTTCCTAATTGTAACCAAATGATTACCCTAATTCTAGTGTAAAAAGCAATTAAATTGTTTGTTTAAATGATCATGAACCCATAAGATAAATATCTTTAACAATTAAAAAAAGTGGGAAGAAAGTTACTCTTGCCATTTCCAAATTCTGGCTTAGTTAACATGCGGCCAGATTACGAGTTTTGCGTTATGAGTGGCTCGGTAATAACTTGCAAGTTATTTCCAGCGCTCATCTTTAATAGCGCTGCTATTACAGGTTTTCCAAAAACCTGCGTTTGCGGGCAATATGGCAGCGTTGAGCTCCATACCGCACACAAATACCAGCGCTGCTTTGAGCTGGTTTTACGTGATCATGCATGATTTCGGCATAGACATCAATGGGGAGAGCCGGCTAAAAAAAAACTAACACCTGCAATAATGGAGCGTAAAGTTCCGTAGCGCAGCCCCATTGATTCCTATGGGGAAAGAAATGTTATGTTTAAACACCCTAACATAAACCCTGAGTCTAAACACCCCTAATCTGCTGCCCCTGACATTGCCAACACCTAAATAATGTTATTAACCCCTAATCTGCCGCCACTGACATCGCCGCCACCTACCTACACTTATTAACCCCTAATCTGCCGCCCGCAACGTCATCACCGCCGCCACAATACTAAAGTTATTAACCCCTAAACCTCTGGCCTCCCACATCACTAACACTAAATAAATATATTAACCCCTAAACCTAACCCTAAGTCTAACCCTAACAGCCCTAACTTTAATATAATTAAAATTAATCTAAATACAAAAGACTATTATTACCAAAATAATACCTTTTTAAGAATAAATACTTACCTGTAAAATAAACCCTAAGCTAGCTACTATATAATTAATAGTTACATTGTAGCTATCTTAGGTTTTATTTTTATTTTACAGGTAAGTTTGTATTTATTTTAACTAGGTAGACTAGTTAGTAAATAATTATTAACTATTTACTAGCTACCTAGTTAAAATAAATACAAACTTACCTGTAAAATAAAACCTAACCTGTTTTACACTAAAACCTAACATTACACAAAAATTAAATAAATTAAATTAACAAAATACATTTATCTAAATTACAAAAAATAATAAAGACTAAATTACACAAACTAAAAAAGAAATGATCAAATATTTAAACTAATTACACCTAATCTAATAGCCCTATCAAAATTACCCCCCCCCTTCAATTGATTGGAACAGCCAATAGAATGCAAGCTCAATCCTATTAACTGATTGGATCAGCCAATAGGATTGAACTTCAATCTTATTGACTGATTAAATCAGCCAATAGGATTTTTTCTACCTTAATTCCGATTGGCTGATAGAATTCTATCAGCCAATCGGAATCTAAGGGACGCCATCTTGGATGACGTCACTTAAAGGTACCTTCATTCATCTTTAGTCGTCGGATGAAGAAGATGCTCTGTGTCAGATGTCTTGAAGATGGACCCGCTCCGCGCCGGATGGATGAAGATAGAAGATGCCATCTGGATGAAGACTTCTGCCCGTCTGGAGGACCACTTTGCCCGGCCTAGATGAAGACTTCTCCCGGCTTCATTGAGGACTTCGGCCCGGCTTGGATGAAGACGTCTCCCGGTAAGTCGATCTTCAGGGGGTTAGTGTTAGGTTTTTTTAAGGGTGTATTGGGTGGGTTTTATTTGTAGGTTAGGGTTTGGGCGGCAAAGAGCTAACTGCCATTTTAAGGGCAATGCCCATCCAAATGCCCTTTTCAGGTCAATGGGAAGCTTAGGTTTTTTTTTAGATAGTATTTTATTTGGGGGGTTGGTTGTGTGGGTGGTGGGTTTTACTGTTGGGGGGGGTTGTTTGTATTTTATTTACAGGTAAAAGAGCTGATTACTTTGGGGCAATGCCCCGCAAAAGGCCCTTTTAAGTTTAGTTTAGGCTAGGGCTTTTTTATTTTGGGGGGACTTTTTTATTTTAATAGGGCTATTAGATTAGGTGTAATTAGTTTAAATATCTGTAATTTGTTTATTATTTTCTGTAATTTAGTGGTTTTTTTTGTACTTTAGCTAATTTAATTTAATTTAGGTAATTGTATTTAATTTAGTTAATTTATTTAATTATATTGTAGTGTTAGGTGTCAGTGTAACTTAGGTTAGGTTTCATTTTACAGGTACTTTTGTATTTATTTTAGCTAGGTAGTTATTAAATAGTTAATTACTATTTAGTAACTATTCTACCTAGTTAAAATAAATACAAACTTGCCTGTAAAATAAAAATTAACCCTAAGCTAGATATAATGTAACTATTAGTTATATTGTAGCTATCTTAGGGTTTATTTTATAGGTAAGTATCTCGTTTTAAATAGGAATAATGTAGTTAATGATAGTAATTTTATTAATATTTATTTAAATTATATTTAAGTTAGGGGTTAAGTGTTAGGGATAGGGTTAGACTTAGGTTTAGGGGTTAATATGTTTATTATAGTGGCAGCGACATTGGGGGTGGCAGATTAGGGGTTAAAAAGTGTAGGTAGGCTGCGGCGACATTGGGGAAGGCAGATTAGGGGTTAATAAATATAATGTAGGTGGCGGCGATGTTGGGGGCAGCAGATTTTGCGTGGGTTTGGTATCCTATATACAGCGCCGAATATAAATGTGGCACGTATATTTCACCCGTCGACATCAACATTGCAGTAATACGGGTTCTTTGAAATGGACTATAATAGAAAAGGTGTTTAAAGACAATACGGGACAGAGTAAGGATGAAAAACTAGCTCAGAAAGAAGTTTTTTGGATTCATAAAATGAAAACGAGATGGCCTCTAGGCATGAATTCAGAATATGATATAATAAATTTCTGGCAGTAAATGGTTAATTCCATTGAATAGAATTGAAAAGAAATAAACATGTTTCATAGAATAAACATACTTAATCTTGACAGAGAATATAAGAGGAAAGGGGATAAAAAAACAATTTAAGAACCCAGATTTTCTAAAAATGAACAACAGAGATAAAACTAAGGATTGATAATATAAATATTGAAATGGTCACAATCACTATGCAGATAGATTAACATAGTAATAACAAAGAAAGGTTAAAACAACATGAATATATACCCAAATAGTAAAAACCACATTATAGATAAACCAATACTATTAGCAGTAAGGTAAACAATACATATTTGAGCTAGTTCATATTTTTGAATTTTTTTTATGATACATTAAACCTTAGAAAAAGGAACTATGCGAAACTAACAGAATACAATATTAAAACAAAAAATTGATCAATAGTATCATGATAACACAAAAGAATTTTGGGTAATAAAATTAACTGTATGAAAAATTAGGAAGTCCTTTATGTGAGAGCAGAATGCTACTCTGTTACTATGAATATAATCGAAATTAAGTAATTAGAACTTGTAAATATATCTAAGCATTAGTGAATATACACATTAGACAGAGTAGGTTGTAAGGGGTGTGTGCGAGTCAGCACTCAGCAAGTCATTGATAGGGTAGTTTGAGAGGTGTGTGAAATTCCAATTAACCAATTGAATATTTGTATGCATTTTAAATATGGATCACAGGTAGAGTTCCAACAGGCTATGATTACAGAGATTGCCGATACGCGTAAGCTGGAACACTACCCCTGATATACTATGCTGTGCAAGTACTGAAATATACCTGTTTTACTGCAAATTTGCTGCAAGCTGCTTTGAGCGGAATAAAAGTTAAGTTTTATTTTTCCACTACAACTGCCTGGTGCTCCTATAATTTGTCCTTTTGAATTGCAGCAGATTAGGGGTTCATAAATATAATGTAGGTGGCGGCTGTGTCCGGAGCAGCAGATTAGGGGTTAAAAATGTTATTATAGTGTTTGTGATGTGGGAGGGCCTTGGTTTAGGGGTTAATACTTTAGTTATGAGTTTTATGTTACGGCGGTGTACCATAAAACTCTTAACTACTGACTTTTAAATGCGGTAGGACTCTTGACAGGAGAGGGCGTACCGCTCACTTTTTGGCCTCCCAGGACAGACTCGTAATACCGGTGCTATGGAAGTCCCATAGAAAAAAGACTTTACAAAGTTTACGTAAGTCATTTTGCGGTAAGGCCAAAAAAGTGTGCGGTGACCCTAAATCTTCAAGACTCGTAATACCAGCGGGCGTAAGAAAAGCAGGGTTAAGACCTCTTAACGCTGCTTTTTTACTCTAACGCAAAACTCGTAATCTAGCCGCAAGTATTTAAGTTGAATGGGATTTAATAGACAACAACAACTTGTTATCTGATAATATTTACATATGGATATGGGAGCAGTTGCATGTCTTGATGCCCCCTAATGCATATCTAACATTGTTGTCTTTAGAATATATATGAATTACTGGAAGATGATTGAGAGTCTATAGAAAATATATAAATTACTGAGGGGAGACCGAGAGTCTATAGAAGGTGTGCTACCTCAAAATTGGCATTTAAGCCTTTCGGATATAGGCTGTCTAGTTCAAAAATCCATTTGTATTTTTCAACTATTTGCAATCCCATATATTTAATTGCTTTTATGTCTCCATTGTGTTTTTCGGTAAAGTGTTTGTAGAGGGGAACATCTACATTTTTATTTTCAATTTTGAGGAGATGTTCCCTAATTCGATCTCGTAGGAATCTGCTGGTTTGTCCTACGTACTGTAAGCCACAAGCACATTCAAGGAGGTAAATGACACCTCTATCTATACATCTTATCTTCTGGTTAACTCTGAATTTTTCTATTGAGACAAAAGATTGGAGAGAGATTTTCTTAAGGCCATGCTTACAGGCCTTAAACTTAAACCATGGGAAGAAACCTTTCAATAGGTCCCCTTGCACTCCTGTTACTACACTGGGTTTCTTATTTTTCATGACACTTGGTGCCAGGATTGTTTTCAGATTTTGCGGTCTTCTATAAATGAAGTGTGGTTTCTTGCTTATCTTCTCCCATATAATATTATCTTCTCTTAAAACGTCTCAACGTCTCCTTATTGTCCTCTCAATTTTATGTTTGTCTTGGTTATATTCTGCTATGAAGGGAACATCCAAAGTGTTTGAATTGATGGGTGTCTCTTTTATTTTATAGTTGAGTAGTGACTTCCTGTGGATTTTTTTGACTTCTTCTACGGTTTTATTAACCTCACTCATATTGTAACCTCTTTCTTTAAAGCGTTATAGTAGAACTTTAGATTGCTTGCGCCAGTCTTCTATTTCTGAGCAGTTTTTTTTCAGTCTTAAAAGCTGTCCCTTTGGTATGTTTTTAATCCATTTGGTATGATGTTAGCTCTTCTGGTGTAGATAATTGCAGCAATCTACTGGTTTAAAGTAGGTTGAGTTGTTTATGATTCCTTTATGTGAGTTGATTTGGAGGTCGAGAAAGCTTACTTGTTTATGAGAGTATTGATATGTGAACTTCAGGTTGGCTGTGTTTTGATTCATCACTTTGAGGGTGTGTTTTAAATCCTCAAGGCTTCCTCTCCATATCATAAGGATGTCATCAATGTATCTGCGGTAGAGGACCAATTCTGCACTCGCCGGGCATGAGTCCCAAAAAATTAACTCCCACTTACCCATATACAAATTGGCGTAACTAGGTGCGAACTTGGTCCCCATTGCAGTTCCACACGACTGATTGTAGAAGGTCCCATTAAAGTAGAAGTAATTGTGTGTTAGTATATAGTCAATACACTGATGAAGACTTCTGCCGCTTGGATGAGGATGGATGTCCGGTCTTCGAAAACTGTAAGTGGATCATCGGGGGTTAGTGTTAGGTTTTTTTAAGGGTTTATTGGTGGGTTTTATTTTTAGAGTAGGGTCTCGGCAGTAAAAGAGCTAAATGCCCTTTTAAGGGCAATGCCCATACAAATGCCCTTTTCAGGGCAATGGGGAGCTTATGTTTTTTAGATAGGCTTTTTATTTTGCGGGGGTTGATTGTGTGGGTGGTGGATTTTACTGTTGGGGGGGGTTTGTATTTTTTTACAGGTAAAAGAGCTGATTTATTTGGGGCAATACACCACAAAAGGCCATTTTAAGGGCCATCGGTAGTTTATTGTAGGCTAGGGTTTTTAATTTGGGGGGTCTTTTTTATTTTGATAGGGCTATTAGATTAGGTGTAATTCTTTTTTATTTTTGATACTGTGGTATTTTATTTTTTTGTAACAGTGTTTTTTATTTTTTGTAACTTAGTTTTTTTATTTTTGTAATTTAGAAATGTTTAATTGTAGATTTAAATAATTTGAGTAGGGTTAGGTTTTTAAATATGTAATATAGTTAATTTAATTGGTAGTGTAATGTATTTTTAGTATAATAGTTAGGGTAGGTTAATTAATAGTTTAATATAGTTTAATGTAATTTTAGTATAATAGTTAGGGTAGGTTAATTAATAGTTTAATATAGTTTAATTTAATTCTACAGGTAAGTTTTAATTTATTATAAGATAGGGATGAGATCATTTTAATGTAAAGTTAGCGGGTTGTTAGGTTTAGGGGTTAATAGCTTAATTTAGTTTATGGCGATGTGGGGGACTGTCGATTTTTGAGTTAATATGTTTAGTAAGTGGTAGTGATGTGGGAGGCCAGGGGTTTAGGGGTTAATACATTTATTTAGTGGCGGTGGGGTCCGGGAGTGGTGGAATAGGGGTTAATACATTTATTTAGTTCTAGCGGGGTCTGGGAGCGGTGGGATAGGGGTTAATAAATTTATTTAGGTTGCACTGGGGTCCGGGAGTGGCGGGATAGGGGTTAAACATTTTAGTATAGTGGCAGTGTTTAGTTACAGGGTATAAATAAAGTTGGTAAAAAGCCGAATAGCAGTGAGATCGATGACTGTTAGTTAACCACAGTCCGCTGCTCATTGCCCCGTACTTGGTGTGCGGCTTTTTGCCTACTTTTTTTATAAATATGGAAATTGTATTCAGGTCCGCTGCCGCAATGTTAGGTGAGCGTATTGGTGCCGGCGAATGCAAGAAAGTTGATGGCTTGATAGATAGGTCCCTTGGAATGCAATTATTTCTTACAATTTTGAGAAGGTGAGAAAATTTTTAGCCAGTCCATTTTTTAAATTTTGCATGTAACAAAAGAAACAAAACATGAGAATGCCTAAATATTTGTAATTTCAACAATTTTCTGGGTGAAGTGGTGCATTATTTGACAGAAATGCAGGGGTGTCAATATTTTTGTGGCCATGATTTTATATCTATATATATATATATATATATATAAAATCAACTATGGACAGGCAAGCACTCCTGGAAACTCTACTCCTCCACCCTGGGTGCAGCAAATACACAAATAATAATCAATCAAAGTGCACTAACCGGGACTTCTTTGAATTCACCTTTATTATGTAAATTGAAGGTGAATTTGGGGGCGGAGCCAACTGCCAAAGCTATCGGCTGCACAATGCTGGAGCTCCTGAGCTGTAATCTAAGATATTGCCATTATATATAAACTGGAAGTCTATTCTTAGATGTTATACTGGATTTTCACTTAGTCTATACGGCTAGCTACTTTTCGTGAGAGTAGGATTTAAGCTTCTCTAATAGATAGCACATTAAAGGGACATTAAGCACTAAATACATGCTAGATAGAATGATGCATTCAAAGAAAAGATTAGTCCATAACTAACATGTAGATATATTTTTTAAAGTTTCATTAGTTGTTTAAAAAGTGACAAAATAAGTGTAAAGTTTTAGTGTCTATAAAACACTGGGAGCTGCCATGTTGTAACTTGTGTTACCTTCTCTGCTGTGGCCAATTAGGGTCAGTTATACATAGGTCATTAGAGTGTGCAGCCAATGGTTGTGCTGGATTTAACAGTGTTCTGCACTTCCATTTCTAACAGGAGCTGAAAAGTTTACAATTTCAGAATGGAATTACAGGCAAAGAGGACAAAATAAATAATGAAAGTATATTGCAGAGTTGTTTTATTATATACAATTTATCATTTTATATTACCATCTCAAAGTGTTTAATGTCCCTTTAAGCTGATAACAACTATCTCAACATAAGAGCGCGAATCGCCATTTTGGAGCAGTATGGAGTCCCTAAGCAGATGGGAAGCTAGGACGGGACATTTACTGCAAGATTTTTATGGAGAGATACAGAAGGATCTGATCGCTATCAGGAACAAACTGAAAGCACTAGTCTCTTGCCAAGCACAGACGGAAGAGACATTTGAGAGTACAATCCTCCCTCCCTTACAAAATGCCATTGACGAAGAGCTGGACACTGCAATTGGGCTCACAACGAGATCTGACCCTTGCGGGCTACAGGAGCTGCTAGCTCACATAAGCAACAAATTATTGGATTCAGGCGTATTTGGGGAATACACAGCAGCCCCACGCTGGCCGATAGATACCTGGTCTGGAATTCCCTGTGCAGAACAGCCCGTGTGGCTGACACACATCACAAAGCCGCCAGGTATCCAGCTACTTGCCAGACACCCTCACAGCCCTTACATCTTACACACACATGACACCCCAGGGCAGTCGCTGGACCTTTGGGCTAGGAAATACTTACCTTTCACCTACTCCCGAGTTGCGATACTTCAGAGCGCTTCCTATGCTGTCAGCCGACTCATGGGCAATCTGGTCAGGCTCTGGCGATCACTCTGGGACCCGGGGAAAAGACTGACATACCGGCCTCTTCTTACCTCAGTAAGCTTTATCTGTTTTTGCAGCCCCCTAAATGGTGCTATGTGACCCTCTGCGCAACTCTCAAAATTGGAATGGACACTAGCCAGATACTTACCTGACCTGACTTGTTCTGTAGAGGACTGGATGCCGCAGCAGATCCTGTCTGTTTGGATATGGGTCATCATATTGATCACTTGCCAGTTGAGATTTGTGATGCTAGCCCTTGTGAATGTGGATGCTTTACAATGCTGCAGGGTTTTTTTTTTCAACGGAGGTCGCACTCCCACGGCTCAGACTCGGAGTGGGTTACAGTTTCATCTGAGACTTCATCTAAGTTAAATTGGACTATGTGTTCACAACATACTATTTATATTATGGTTTTAGTGTTATATATCTATCTGAATACACCATATTTATGTTTAACCAGTCTTCATTCGTATAGGTGCATAGTTTAGTTTATTATTCTTTTTATGTTTCATGTTATCGGCAGAAGAATAGACTCTGCCGCCCTATCTCCCATACAAGCAGAGTTTTGCAGAACAGCCCACTATTTTATTTTATTTACATCTCAGGGTAGTGTATAGCTTCACAGCCTCTCCACTACACCCTGTACTTTTGTCGGTCACGTGGGGGCATAGCCTTTCTCTTAGATCTATCAACCACAGGATCACTTATATAATAACAGGACAGGAACCGGTTAGCTAGCTGGTTTCTGCCTTAAACACCTAATCCTAATATGTAACAGTCAGAGTTGATCCCAGAATACCTGTGGTTGCCTATTCTATCTACAGTTTAATTTTATGCTGTTCATTGAATGCTAGTTTATCTGGTGTCATGTTAAATATTTAAGGTAATATTTAGTGTTTATCTATAAGTGAGCTACATCATATAAGCCTCTTTGTATTTACTGGGCCTGAGTCAAGTACACTTCTATTTGTATTTCATCAGCCTGTATTAACCCTGATATGTAGTGGGTGGTGCATAGTACTATAGGGCTTTATATTGTTCTGTCTATTATAACTCTCCTGAGATGCTACCTTACTGTACTCCCTGCCTGCTCCTAATTCATATAATATAGTTATGCCATAGCTTTATAAATGGGACTTGCTGACTATCTTGAAGTCCCTCACCATTTAGAATGTTGCATATTACTATGTTACTGAAAGTCTATGCACAGTAGTTATGGAGAATACTTTGGGTTATGCTTTGGTACAGCTATGTTATATTTTAACATGTTTAACGGTCTTATTTCCATTGCCTGATACTTCTGCTTACACTTATTTATTTGTAATGTGCTTATGATTAGCCTTTGGTGTCACCATGGAAGCTGAGAATGTAATCTAATTTTCAAAAAGGGGATTTATCTTGATATAGGTGTTTAAGCCTGATGTTTAGACCTTTAAGTAGTAAGTCTGCTTCCTATGTGACTCTCTCATGTTAGATTGTCCTTGATAGCCCGCCATATACCCTATTTTCACTTTTTATGCCTCTGACTACAATGTCTGAATTTCCTGACCCCCACATTGTGTATATATGCTGTTCCTCCTGTATTAGCACCTACTAACAACTGGTCACTCATCGTCTATCCCTTATATGAGGTTGTGGAATAATAAGCTCCTATGAGGCCGCTTACGAGGATAGCTCAGATAAGATGGGCAAACATAGTTTATGACCACAATAAGAGAGACAGCTCTCTTGCTCATAGGTTCAAAGACTAAGCTAAGATATAGATATAGTTTGTTTTTTCATTCGCCCGCAGAGATGTGTATATGTTTAGGCGCTAGTGGGTTCATTTAATGTATTTAATACTCTTTGCTCTTATAACTGTGCATGGAATTACGCTATGCTTCTGCTTTATTATATTTATGTTCCTAGGATATGACATTGCTTATGTTGAGTTTAATATTAATACAAAATTATTTGTCTCTGGTGGGCTCCTCCCCTCCCTTTCCCGCTGGTGGTTGCCTGCGGGTCATACCCCTATGCCTTTTTCCCACACCGCTTATAGCTGGTAATTCCCTAGGGGAGGAGCTCACCTAGAAATCTCTTATGTTCCATACATACTAATGTCCCCCACCCCTCTTAATAATGCTGGGAGTCACCCCTATCCATTTTATAGAAAGTCAATTCCTACTGTTGGTCATGACACCGTTGTATTATGTGTTTAATTTTACTCTAGTCCTCATATTCCATGTACTGGTTGCCTGCGGGTCATACCCCTATGCCTTTTTCCCACACCGCTTATAGCTGGTAATTCCCTAGGGGAGGAGCTCACCTAGAAATCTCTTATGTTCCATACATACTAATGTCCCCCACCCCTCTTAATAATGCTGGGAGTCACCCCTATCCATTTTATAGAAAGTCAATTCCTACTGTTGGTCATGACACCGTTGTATTATGTGTTTAATTTTACTCTAGTCCTCATATTCCATGTACTAAGATTCATTTTGGTATATAAAGCTCTGTCTCCAGGTCATAATGAGACTAATGAAAGCTCGCCACTATATCCCTTTAATTGGGTATTCCAATTTATACTCTGTCTAGATTTTCTTAGGAGTTTACTTGGCAATTCAAACTAATGCTCACTTTAGGGTCCCGATAATAGTTAATTCAAGATTGACATCCCGACCGGCCCCCCCCTTTTATATTTCGAGCGGCTCTTGCCCGCTGCATCCCCCCCCCCTTTAAACTATAAAGCTAATCCCCCCTGGCCCCAATTGTATCTGAGTGGACACTCCAATTTGCTTGCTATATGGCCCAGGGAGGACTATTTTTGTTTTATTGTTATTAACTTTATTATAAACTGAAGTCTTACTGTAAACTGCCCAAATTCTATAGCATTGCGTGTGCTGGTTGGATACATTATACCTTTACTGTAGAGTTTTGTTTGTGACACTTATCTAATAATATTGTATTTGCACTCTTCTGTAAATGCTTTGGGGCATAAACTTGGTTGTATCTGTTTATGACTTCAATAAAAAATATATTAAAAAAAAAAAAAAAAAAATTCAAAGAATTCCCGGTGAGTGCACTTTGATTGTTTACTATATATATGTGATTATATAGAGTGATTTAAAAAGTATGGCATATGATAAAGTGCTGGAATGTCTCAAATGTGAATATTTATGTGTGTGTACATATGTATATGTGTGTATACATATGTATATTTGTATATGTGCATTTGTTTTACATACATTTCAATACAAAACCATAGCATAAAAGTAAGTAAAGAACTCTACAACTTCAGGTTATTTTTAGTGTACCTACAGCTTAGCTCTCAAGCAATAGCTATCATGACTTTTGGCAGTAGCTTTGCAAGATGATAGTGGAGAACTCTGCAATAGGCTTGCAGTGCCATACGGATTAAGGCCAGAAGGGAGATGAAATAGAAGAAGATGGAGGACCAGTGGAGGGCAGCAAGGTGGCTCTAGGTTGGGCTTACCTTGATAAGAAGCCGTCAAGTCTTCAAACTTTTCTTCTACTGGATTCATCCTGTGAAAGGTAACTGATTAAAATTTGGGTTTTCCCTTCAGGGTGCCAAAGGGTCATGGGGACCAATGCAGGCGTGACATTAAAGAGGTCTGGCCCAAGCAGAAATGGATCATGTCCTGGGGCAGGAAATAAAGAGCCTTGCCTTATTAAATGAGAAAATGGGGATGCAGTTCATCTAGCAGGCCTTCGAGGCCTGAGAAGGTTGCCATCCTCAGAAAGCAGTAATAAGTACATGCAAATGCTGCAGACAGTGAATTTGCAAGCTGTGGCAGCTTTATGGGCTATTATCAGGTAAACTTGAGAGTCAGATTTTGGAAACAGTATAAGGCAGCAGTAATGCTCAAACTTAAGTAAAAGTCAGAAGTTGTGCCCACTCAAGGGCCAAGAACTGGAGTGCCCACTTCAAAGGGTGAGGACAAGGGCAAGGTATGGCATCAAGGGCTGTAGCAGTGGAGTGGCAACACATCTAAGGCAATAAGTGAGGCCTCAATGTTTAAAAATTAATTTACTAGCATTACAGATAGTGATGTCACGAATTGTTCGCCAGCGAATAGTTCACGGCGAACATAGCTTGTTCGCGTTCGCAATGGCGGGCGAACATATCCGATGTTCGATCCGCCCCCTATTCGTCACCATTGAGTAAACTTTGACCCTGTATCTCACAGTCTGCAGACACATTCCAGCCAATCAGCAGCAGACCCTCCCTCCCAGACCCTCCCAGCTCCTGGACAGCAGCCATTTTAGATTCATTCGGAAGCTGCATTCTTAGTGAGAGGAGGGACAGTGTAGCTGCTGCTGATTTTATAGGGAAATTGATAGCTAGGCTAGTGTATTCAGTGTCCACTACAGTCCTGAAGGACTCATATGATCTCTGATGTAAGGACAGCAGCCCAAAAAGCCCTTTTTAGGGCTAGAACATCAGTCTGTTTTATTTTTTTTCCCTGCGTAATCTAATTGCAGTTGCCTGCCTGCCAAGCCACTTGCCCAGTGCCACCACTCATATCTGGTGTAACAGTAGTTTAAATTTAAAAAAAACAAAACTTTTTTGACTGTGAAACATCAGTCTACTAGTGTAATCTAATTGCAGTTGCCTGCCTGCCAGCATGTGTGCAAGGCCCACTTGCCCAGTACCACCACTCATATCTGGTGTAACAGTAGTGTAAATTTAAAAAAAAAAAAAAACTTTTTTGACTGTGAAACATCAGTCTGCTTGTGTAATCTAATTGCAGTTGCCTGCCTGCCAGCGTGTGCGCCAGGCCCACTTGCCCAGTGCCACCACTCATATCTGGTGTAACAGTAGTGTAAATTTAAAAAAAAAAAAAAATTTTGACTGTGAAACATCAGTCTGCTTGTGTAATCTAATTGCAGTTTCCTAACTGCCAGCGTGTGTGCCAGGCCCACTTGCCAACTAGTGCCACCACTCATATCTGTTGTAACAGTAGTGTAAATTTTAAAAAAAAACTTTTTTGACTGTGAAACATCAGTCTGCTAGTGTAATCTAATTGCAGTTGCCTGCCTGCCAGCATGTGTGCCAGGCTCACAGCGTATACTGTGCCCACTTGCCCAGTGCCACCACTCATATCTGGTGTAACAGTAGTGTAAATTTAAAAAAAAAACTAAAGCCTTTTTGACTGTAAAACATCAGTCTGCTTGTGTAATCTAATTGCAGTTGCCTTCCTGCCAGTGTGTGTGCCAGGCCCACTTGCCCAGTGCCACCACTCATATCTGGTGTAACAGTAGTGTAAATTTAAAAAAAAAAAAAATTTGACTGTGAAACATCAGTCTGCTTGTGTAATCTAATTGCAGTTGCCTGCCTGCCAGCGTGTGTGCCAGGCCCACTTGCCCAGTGCCACCACTCATATCTGGTGTAACAGTAGTGTAAATTTAAAAAAAAAACTTTTTTGACTGTGAAACATCAGTCTGCTAGTGTAATCTAATTGCAGTTGCCTGCCTGCCAGCGTGTGTGCCAGGCCCACTTGCCCAGTGCCACCACTCATATCTGGTGTAACAGTAGTGTAAATTTAAAAAAAAACTTTTTTGAATGTGAAACATCAGTCTGCTAGTGTAATCTAATTGCAGTTGCCTGCCTGCCAGCGTGTGTGCCAGGCCCACTTGCTCAGTGCCACCACTCATATCTGGTGTAACAGTAGTGTAAATAAAAAAAAAACAAAAAACTTTTTTGACTGTGAAACATTAGTCTGCTTGTGTAATCTAATTGCAGTTGCCAGTCTGCCAGCGTGTGTTCCAGGCCCACTTGCCCAGTGCCACCACTCATATCTGGTTTAACAGTAGTGTAAATTTAAAAAAAAAAACTTTTTTGACTGTGAAACCTCAGTCTGCTAGTGTAATCTAATTGCAGTTGCCTGCCTGCCAGCGTGTGTGCCAGGCTCACAGCGTATACTGTGCCCACTTGCCCAGTGCCACCACTCATATCTGGTGTAACAGTAGTGTAAATTTAAAAAAAAAAAAAACTTTTTTGACTGTGAAACATCAGTCTGCTAGTGTAATCTAATTGCAGTTGCCTGCCTGCCAGCGTGTGTGCCAGGCTCACAGCGTATACTGTGCCCACTTGCCCAATGCCACCACTCATATCTGGTGTAACAGTAGTGTAAATTTAAAAAAAAATACTTTTTTGACTGTGAAACATCAGTCTGCTTGTGTAATCTAATTGCAGTTGCCTGCCTGCCAGCAGGTGTGCCAGGCTCACAGCGTATACTGTGCCCACTAGCCCAGTGCCACCACTCATATCTTGTTTAATAGTAGTGTAAGTGTACATTTAAAAAAAAAAAAACTTTTTGGACTGTGAAACATCAGTCTGCTAGTGTAATCTAATTGCAGTTGCCTGCCTGCCAGCATGTGTGCCAGGCTCACAGTGTATACTGTGCCCACTAGCCCAGTGCTCATATATTGTTTAATAGTAGTGTAAGTGTACATTTAAAAAAAAAAAAAACTTTTTGGACTGTGAAACATCAGTCTGCTTTTTTGTGTCAGGCTCACTGCGTATACTGTGCCCACTTGCCCAGTGGCACCACTCATATCTTGTTTAATAGTAGTGTAAGTGTACATTTAAAACAAAAAAAAAACTTTTTGGACTGTGAAACATCAGTCTGCTTTTTTGTGTCAGGCTCACAGCGTATACTGTGCCCACTTGCCCAGTGGCACCACTCATATCTTGTTTAATAGTAGTTTAAGTGTACATTTAAAAAAAAAAAAAACTTTTTGGACTGTGAAACATCAGTCTGCATTTTTGTGTCAGGCTCCCAGCGTATACTGTGCCCACTTGCCCAGTGCCACCACTCATATCTTGTTTAATAGTAGTGTAAGTGTAAATTTAAAAAAAAAAAAAAAATTTTGGACTGTGAAACATCAGCCTGCTTTTTTGTGTCAGGCTCACAGCGTATACTGTACTGTGCCCACTTGCCCAGTGCCACCACTCATCTTTTTTAATAGTAGTGTAAGTGAACATTTAAAAAAATAAAAACTTTTTGGACTGTGAAACATCAGTCTGCTTTTTTGTGTCAGGCTCACAGCGTATACTGTGCCCACTTGCCCAGTGCCACCACTCATATCTTGTTTAATAGTAGTGTAAGTGTACATTTAAAAAAAAAAACTTTTTGGACTGTGAAACATCAGTCTGCTTTTTTGTGTCAGGCTCACAGCGTATACTGTGCCCACTTGCCCAGTGCCACCACTCATATCTTGTTTATTAGTAGTGTAAGTGTACATTTAAAAAAAAAAAACTTTTTGGACTGTGAAACATCAGTCTGCTTTTTTGTGTCAGGCTCACAGCGTATACTGTGCCCACTTGCCCAGTGCCACCCCTCATATCTTGTTTAATAGTAGTGTAAGTAGTAGTGTAAGTGTACATTTAAAAAAAAAAACTTTTTGGACTGTGAAACATCAGTCTTTTTTGTGTCAGGCTCACAGAAAAAAATGACAGGCAGAGGAAGGCCACCCCACAGATGCCGTCGTGGTCGTGGTGCTGTGATTCCCTTTGGCCCTAGAATAATGCCCAGTGTTCAGAGGCCATGTACCATGAATTTGAAAAGTTCTGAGGACATAGTTGACTTTTTAACACAGGACACCCAATCTTCTATAGCTTCCGCTCCGAACCTTAACGCACCATCATCCTCCAGCTTATCTTAGGGCACCTCTCAAGTTACCACTCGGCCGCCTGCCGCCACCACCAACACTAGCACCACAGCCGCTTCACTTGATCTGTCAGAGGAGTTATTTACACATCAGTGGGAATAAATGAGTGATGCGCAACCATCATTGACAGAGGATGTAGATAACAGTGATATGTCTCAGTCAGGCAGCATTACAGACATGGACGTACGGTGTGATGATGATGATGTTGTACCCGCTGCTGCTTCCTTTGTTGATTTGTCAGATACAAGTGAAGCGGTTGATGATGACGATGCATCCGTGGATGTCACGTCTGTGCCCGCTAGAAGAGAAGAAGAACAGGGGGAAAGTTCAGATGGGGAGACAGAGAGGAGGAGGAGTAGACGAGTTGGAAGAAGGGGGAGGTCGTCGCAAGGAGCTAGTGGCACAGTCAGACAGCATGCATCGGCACCCGGGGTCAGCCAGACAGCAAGCCAATCAACGCATGCTGTTGCCACCACCAGAATGCCGTCATCGCAGAGCTCATCAGTGTGGCATTTTTTTGTGTGTCTGCCTCTGACAACAGCGATGCCATTTGCAACCTGCGCCAAAAGAAACTGAGTCGTGCGAAGTCCAACACCCACCTAGGTACAACTGCTTTGCGAAGGCACATGATCGCATATCACAAACGCCTATGGGATCAACACATGTGTACAAGCAGCACACAAACTCAAAGCCGCCATCCTCCTCCTGGTCCAGCATCTTCAGCCACGTCAACCACTGCTGTCCTCCTTGCCCGCTCTCAAACATCCGCCACTCCGTCTCTCTTCCGGAGCAGTTCCTGCTCATCTGCCCACAGTCAGGTGTCTAAAAAAAAGGGGGGGAGTGATACAAAGATTCTACACTCAGACTCTTTGCTGATCCCAAAGGTGGTGTAACCTCTAAACACTAACACCTAAATAAATTATATTATCCTTGATCTTGATAAAGGCCGCAGGCTGAAACGCGTAGAGATTGCTGACAGTTACCGGATATCCAAGAACAAGAACCCAGCAGGGTGAGAGGCTTATTCTGTGTTCGAGCTGGCTAGGGCAGGTACATTGAGCCAAATCCCACTCTTCAGGGACAGACTCTATATGTTTAATTCCTGCCCCAGGACCCAGTAATCGTTCCAGCCCCAATCACCTAGCTAAGGGTCACATAGACACGAAGAGTAATCCAACAACCATCTCTGGAAAACTTGAAAGACCCGGATCTCAACCCTGAGAAAAACAACAAGGGAGAATACACGGAACAACTTCACAAACAAAAGACCGGCCGGTCACAACTTCAATTGAGGAACCCAGATTATGGACAATACATCAAGATTTTTATAATAAGAGACACTCTTGTTCACAAAAACAATCTGTAAACAACTATTTGCAACTATTTGCAACTGTGACAACCACCGTAGACCTGGAATATCTATGTATGAGTACAAACACATATTCAGTTAATATACGGCTATTTTTTATCTGCAACGATATATAAAAGATACCACTAGAAAGATACAACTAAGATCTTATGATATATGTGTATTAGATAAAATAACCATATGTTTTGTATCTAATGTTCCATGCAAGAGTAGCTTCCTAATACCTGCAGTTGTTGCATAGAACTAGTAGCTAGTTTTTATATATATATAAATATATAATTTTTAACGTTATTATAATTTTAACGATATTTCAAGAAATAGATTCAGATGCCGGCATCTATTGTTAGATTTTACTGTTTCCCAAATTTACGTTAGGACTCTCATCTGTATTAGAATAAAACTCATTTTTATTACCTTACTCCCATTTTTGTTTTCTGATTTCATATTTCCATATTTTTATAAGCATATTTTTTAAACATATTTTTACTAACATATGTAATACATATGTATGTCATACAAATTAGAAGATATAAGGTGATTATATACCTCGGCTATATAGGCACTATCTGAGATATAGGAATTATCTGCACTACTCTGGTCATATGACAAACACATAACCAGATATTCTCCTTTAACATATAAAAGGCAGATATCCAAACATTAGAGAACCCTAATCAGGGACACCCTTACTTTTAGCCACAGATTAATCTGAGATCACATACATTAATCTTATCTCATATGACTCAAGCTGTTTAAGCGCTATCCCAACCTCTCATTTTTTCTTCACAGTCAGGTGTCTGTCAAGGACATGTTTGAGCGTAAGAAGCCAATGTCACAAAGTCACCCCCTTGCCCGGCGTCTGACAGCTGGCTTGTCTGAACTCTTAGCCCGCCAGCTTTTACCATACAAGCTGGTGGAGTCTGAGGCGTTCAAAAAATTTGTAGCTATTGGGACAGCGCAGTGGAAGATACCCGGCCGAAATTTCTTTGCACAAAAGGCAATCCCCAACCTGTACTCGATTGTGCGAAAGGAAGTAATGGCATGTCTGGCACACAGTGTTGGGGCAAGGGTCCATCTGACCACTGATAGCTGGTCTGCAAAGCATGGTCAGGGCAAGTATATCAACTACACTGCGCATTGTGTAAACCTGCTGATGGCTGCCAAGCATGGAATGCGTGGCTCTGCAGAGGAGTTGGTGACACCGCCACGACTTGCAGGTAGGCCTGCTGCCACCTCCTCTACTCCTCCTACTCCATCCTCTTCCATAACCTCCTCAGCTGAGTCCTCTTCTGCTGCTGTGTCTTGCTCCACATCAACGGCACCCCCCCAGCTCCCCAGGTACTATTCCACATCCCGGATACGGCAGTGTCACGCCGTCTTGGGGTTGACTTGCCTGAAAACAGAGAGTCACACTCCTGTCCGCCCTGAACGCACAGGTGGATCAGTGGCTGACTCCGCACCAACTGGAGATCGACAAAGTGGTTTCTGACAACGGAAGTAATTTGGTGGCGGCATTGGAATTGGGCAAGTTGACACATGTGCCATGCATGGCACATGTGTGTAATCTGATCGTACAACACTTTGTGCATAAGTACCCAGGCTTACAGGACGTCCTGAAGCAGGCCAGGAAGGTGTGTAGCCATTTGAGGCATTCCTACATGGCCATGGCGCACTTTTCAGATATCCAGCGGCGAAACAACATGCCAGTGAGGTGCTTGATTCGCGACAGCCCGACATGTTGGAATTCAACACTCCTAATGTTCGACCGCCTTCTCCAACAAGAAAAAGCCGTTAACGACTATTTGTATGACCGGGGTGCTAGGACAGCCTCTGCGGAGCTGGGAATTTTTTTTCCACGTTACTGGACGGTCATGAGCAATGCCTGTAGGCTCATGCGTCCTTTTGAGGAGGTGACAAACCTAGTCAGTCGCACCGAAGGCACCATCAGCGACATCATACCATTTGTTTTCTTCCTGGAGCGTGCCCTACGAAGAGTGCTGGATCAGGCCATAGATGAGCGTGAAGAGGAAGAGTTGTGGTCACCATCATCACCAGAAACAGCCTTATCAACATCGCTTGCTGGACCAGCGGCAACACTGGAAGAGGATTGTGAGGAAGAGGAGTCAGAGGAGGAATGTGGCTTTGAGGAGGAGGAGGAAGAAAAACCACAACAGGCATCCCAGGGTGCTCGATGTCACCTATCTGGTACCCGTGGTGTTGTGGCTGGGGGGAAAAAGATACCTTCAGTGAGATCACTGAGGATTAGGAACGGGACATGAGTAGCTCGGCATCCAACCTTGTGCAAATGGGGTCTTTCATGCTGTCGTGCCTGCTGAGGGACCCTCGTATAAAGAAGCTGAAGGAGAACAACCTGTACTGGGTGTCCACGCTACTAGACCCCTGGTATAAGCATAAAGTGCCTGAAATGTTACTGAATTACCACAAGTCGGAAAGGATGCAGCAGTTCCAAAATAAATTACAAAGTATGCTTTACACAGCGTATAAGGGTGATGTCACAGCACAATGGGAATCTAACAGTGGAAGAGGTGAAAGTAATCCTCCGACTCCCACGACCACGCCAGCAAGGACAGGACGCTTTACAGACGTGTTGTTGATGGAGGACATGCAGAGCTTTTTAAGTCCTATGCATTGCCACAGCCCTTCGGGGTCCCACCTCAGAGAACGATTCGACCGACAGGTAGCAGACTACCTCGCCTTAACTGCAGATCTTGACACTCTGAGGAGCGATGAACCCCTTGACTACTTCGTGTGCAGGCTTGACCTGTGGCCTGAGCTATCCCAATTTGCGATAGAACTTCAGGCCTGCCCCGCTTCAAGTGTCCTGTCAGAAAGGATCTTCAGTTCAGCAGGAGGTATTGTCACTGAGAAGAGAAGTCGTCTAGGTCAAAAAAGTCTAGATTACTTTACCTTTATTAAGATGAATGAGGGATGGATCCCGAAGGGACTGACATTGGCGATACATTCAAGTAAAAAAGGCCTGATGAGATGAGCTGCTTTGGGCTAAAAATGGTCCACACGCTGCTGTATTTTATCTTCGAATGCCGGATGACTTGTGTGACTTATCCGCCACCAACTAGGGTTCAAGCCGCAATGTTTTAGGGCACTTTCTGCTTGGGAAACAAACATCAACTTTTCTGGCTGCTGCTACAGCAGCGGCTGCAACAATACCAAATTTTTCTGGCCTCTGGTGCTGCACTGTGTCTTCAAAAAACAAACAAAAAAAAAGGCACGTAACAGGGATTAAACTGATAGGAATAGTACTACTGAACACACCACTCCTATCTGGTGGCACATTAGATTGCACGCGCAGTGCCCCAAATTTGAAGTAGGAGGACCGACCAAGCATCTTTTTCCATCTCCCGGTTCCTAAAATCCATGCCATATACACGTCCCCTGATAGCGGACGTAACAGGGATTAAACTGATAAGAATAGTACTACTTAACACACCACTCATATCTGGTGGCACAGTAGATTGCACGCGTAGTTCCCCAAATTTGAAGTAGGAGGACCGACGAAGAATCTTTTTCCATCTCCCGGTTACTAAAATCCATGCCATATACACGTCCCCTGATAGGGGACGTAACAGGGATTAAACTGGTAAGAATAGTACTACTTAACACACCACTCATATCTGGTGGCACAGTAGATTGCACGCGTACGTGTAGTTCCCCAAATTTGAAGTAGGAGGACCGACCAAACATCTTTTTCCATCTCCTGGTTCCTAAAATCCATGCCATATACACGTCCCCTGATAGGGGACGTAACAGGGATTAAACTGATAAGAATAGTACTACTTAACACACCACTCATATCTGGTGGCACAGTAGATTGCACGCGGTGCTCTGACTAAATGCAGAAGGACATTTGGCAGACGGACATTTGGCAGACGGACATTTGGCAGACGGACATTTAGCTGACAGACAGAAAGCTAAAGAATGTTCCGATTTCGGCCGAGGGCAGATACTTTCCAGAGTGCTCTATTCTAATCAGAGCCTCGGGAACCGCAACTGCCTCTGGGAACCTTACCATGGGTGTCAGACTGCACGTCTTGTAATTCTCTGTCCGGGAAATTATCTATCTATCAAATCTATCTATTTATCTATCAAATCTATCTATCTATCTATCGTATCTATCAAATGTATCTATTGCATCTATTGGTCTATCTATCTAATCTATGTATCTATCTATCTATCAAATATATCTATCTCGTGGCCGGACTGTTATCTGACAGCCACTTGTGTTTTGGCCAAATGTCCGTCACGATTGCATGCGCGGTGCCCCAAATTTGAAGTAGGAGGACAGACCAAGCATCTTTTTCCATTTCCCGGTTCCTAAAATCCATGCCATATACACGTTCCCTGATAGGGGACGTAACAGGGATTAAACTGATAAGAATAGTACTACTTAACACACCACTCATATCTGGTGGCACAGTAGATTACACGCGCAGTGCCCCAAATTTGAAGTAGGAGGACCGACCAAGCATCTTTTTCCATCTCCCAGTTCCTAAAATCCATGCCATATACACGTCCCCTGATAGGGGACGTAACAGGGATTAAACTGATAAGAATAGTACTACTTAACACACCACTCATATCTGGTGGCACAGTAGATTGCACGCGCAGTGCCCCAAGTTTGAAGTAGGAGGACCGACCAAGCATCTTTTTCCATCTCCCGGTTCCTAAAATCCATGCCATACACACGTCCCCTGATGGGGGACGTAACAGGGATTAAACTGATAAGAATAGTACTACTTAATACACCACTCATATCTTGTGGCACAGTAGATTGCACGAACAGTGCCCCAAATTTGAAGCAGGAGGACCGACCAAGCATCTTTTTCCATCTCCCGGTTCCTAAAATCCATGCCATTTACACGTCCCCTGATAGGGGACGTAACAGGGATTAAACTGATAAGAATAGTACTACTTAACACACCACTCATATCTGGTGGCACAGTAGATTGCACGCGCAGTGCCCCAAGTTTGAAGTAGGAGGACCGACCAAGCATCTTTTTCCATCTCCCGGTTCCTAAAATCCATGCCATATACACGTCCCCTGATAGGGGACGTAACAGGGATTAAACTGATAAGAATAGTACTACTTAACACACCACTCATATCTGGTGGCACAGTAGATTGCACACGGTGCTCTGACAAAATGCAGAAGGACATTTGGCAGACGGACATTTGGCAGACGGACATTTGGCCGACAGACAGAAAGCTAAAGAATGTTCCAATTTCGGCTGAGGGCAGATACGTTCCAGAGTGTTCTAATCAGAGCCTCGGGCACCGCAACTGCCTCTGGGAACCTTACCATGGGTCCCAAACAGCACGTCTTGTAATTCTCTGTCTGGGAAATTATCTATCTATCTATCAAATCTATCTATTTATCTATCAAATCTATCTATCTATCGTATCTATCAAATGTATCTATTGTATCTATTGATCTATCTATCTAATCTATGTATCTATCTATCTATCTATCTATCTATCAAATCTATCTATCTCGTGGCCGGACTGTTATCTGACAGCCACTTGTGTTTTGGCCAAATGTCCATCGGCCAAATGTCCGTCTGCCAAATGTCTGTCGGCTAAAAGTCTGGCCACGATTGCACGAGCAGTGCCCCAAATTTGAAGTAGAAGGACTGACCAAGCATCTTTTTCCATCTCCCGGTTCCTAAAATCCATGCCATATACACGTCCCCTGATAGGGGATGTAACAGGGATTAAACTTATAGGAATAGTACTACTTAACACACCTTATAATAACGCAGAGAGAGGCAACACAGAGAGAAGAGTCTGAAGAAGAGGAGTCAGAGGAGGAAGGTGGCTTTGAGGAGGTGGAAGATCAAACACAGCTGGCGTCCCAGGGGGCTTGTTGTCACCTTTCGGGACCCTTGGTGTTGTACGTGGCTGGGTGGAGGAAGAGACCTTCAATGACATCAGTGAGGACAAGGAACAGGACATGGCTAGCTTGGTATCCAACCTTGTGCAAATGGGGAGTTTGCAGTTGTGCAAATGGACTGTTTGTGGTTGTTTGCGGTGCGTTAAACAGGGAGTTTGGTCTGTTACTGTGAAGCGGGCGTAACCCTTACACTACCTGATCGATACAACATCATACCTGATGTTTAAAAGCATGTTATTCCAAACAATTTAGGAATGTTAGGTGATGTATGCCCTTTATGGATTAAAACCAGACTCTGCATCAACTATCTAATTTTGGAGTATCTTAGGTTCAGGGTCCAGGACCTCAATCTTCCTTGGTTTAACACTCCCTCTAAATCTATTCTCATCATATCATGATCTGACCATGCACAATTGCAGATATTCGCTTCTGTAACTAAAGGAAGTAGAATTTGACTTATAAGTATTAGGTCTATGCTGAAACATGTTCCATGCACTGAGGAATAATAGGTATACTCTTGTGTTCACTTATTTACTGCTCTCCAGCTATCTAGTAGATTATGATCTAGTAGGAAATCCCTTAGTATCTGCTGGTCAGGTGTTTGCCTTCTGCTTTTATGAGTGTCAGAGGATGTCCTGTCTAACCTGTCATCTGTTGTCAGATTGAAATCCCCCCCAATAATTGTTTTATATCTCTTCCAGGATGACAATTGTTTGCTTAATTTGGTAAAGAATGACCCTTGGTGATCGTTGGGGGCGTAAATGTTCACCAATATGATTGAGGTGTTAGCTATTAATCTTCAAACTATTAGGCATCTCCCCTCTCTGTCTGTAATTGTCTCCTCTTTCTTAAAGTTGAGTGAGGCATGTAGAAGCAACAAGACCCCACATTTCTTTTTACTATTAATGGCATGATATTTTACTGGAAAGAGTTTGTCCCAATATTTGGGTGTCGTGGCAGAAGTAAAATGGGTCTCCTGTAGCATTACTATCTTAGCGTTCTGGGACTTATAATCTATTATAGCTTTTTTCCCCTTTATATTGGAATTGAGGCCCCTGGTGTTATGGGATATTATCCTAATCTGCATGTTTTTTCAGTAGTTTTATGCTAATGGTTAAATGGTGAGATTTGTACATGAGCCCTCTTCTAGGTATGTCATGGGACCAATGGAATCTGGGTAGATACCTTCATGCTGGCAAAATCTAAGTAAACATAGTTTCTTTGACCTCTGAAAGTTGACACTTAAGACTGAACAATATAACATATAACAAATTAACATAACCAACAAACCTGGTGCCTCGAAATGCACTGGATACATTCTTTGACACTTTGGTCAATATCCAACTCTGGAGCAGTCTCCTGTAACTTGCTTCCTCTCTACATTCTGAGAGCACAAATTTAAAACAATAAACATTGGTTCAATTGTGGAGGGGGACGGGTAGAGGGGGGGGGTCGGGGAGGGAGGCACAGGAACAAGGACCTAAAAAAGGAGGGGGTGGTGGAGCCAACAGCACACATGAAAGGAAGTATTTTTTCAGAGCTCCAGCTTCAATTGCTCTAAGAACAATAAAATGATCAGATTTGGATGCAAATTAAATCCTCTATGTTAGGGGAACTTCTTGTTGGACTCCTAACTGACACCCAGAGAAAGCTGAGTTTCCCACAGAAACAACAACATCAAGGTGAGACCGGAGCTCCGTTTTGCAGCTGTAAAGACGGTAGCCATTTTGTCTTCCTTGTGGGTCTGCACTAGACATGGAGGACGCTCACCAATTACTAAATGACCTTAGAGGACTTCTAGTCTCCCATCACCTTAAACTTATCGCTACCCTAGACAAGACTCTTGGCTCTGTGGAGGACATTGGGACTTTGGTTGAGGTTTGTTTCAGCCCAGCTGAGGTGCAGAATACTAGCGGAGATGCTTTGGGGCCCCAGCACCATCCGCACACCAGTACAGAAACAGCTGGGAAGAGGAAATACCATGAAGCTGAAGAGACTACTGACAAATCTTTGTCAATGAGAGTTATCATTAAGACCCTAATAGGAGAATACTCTACCTGTACAGATGACTCAGGAATGCCTAATGATTACAGCGTTCCCCCCACGAGACTTGGCAGAAAAACAACATCAACACAAACTTCCTTCAAACGGAGCCAGTACTATTGGATCCACACAACATGGCACAAACCCTGCAGGGCAAATGGTGACAGAATATATCTATATATATATATATCCAATAACAGAAAGCACTCCAGAAGTCTTGTTAATATATCACCTTTAATCGTGAACGTTTTCGGGCTACAAACAGCCCGTCCTCAAACTTACAAGGTTAGTAAAACACTTACCACCCCACTGTGTTATAGACCGCCACCAAGACAAGTGCGCCACGCTCTCCGCGGTGGATGCGCCGCCCCTAGCGAGTGACGTCATCGCCCGCGGCAACGTGCAAAGAACTAAAAAACAAAAGGGCAAAAGACAACAGTGAATATATGCGGGCATAAAAGCAAAAAACTGCTGGGCACTGTAGTAATCCAATAATATACAATTCAAAAGATTCACAGGTAGAAAAAACAGGTAGAGAAAACACAAATATCCTTAAGACAAAAGTAACGGTTGTCATGGTAACCGATAAACAATAAGGAAACATACAGCGTCTCGGGAAAATATGTGACTACAGGGCTCCACAAAAACAAACAGGATTACCAATCTGGTAAACAATACTTATATGTTAAACATTATTGTGTGGAGTGGAGTCACATAGCCAGATATATGGGGAAAAGGGAGATCATATTAATTATTTCTAAGCATGAATAAATCATGGCTCTCATTAACTAACAGCAATGACAAATGATCCTGGACTCCCCATGGCACCGTAATGCAGATCTGGAAGCGGGTCATAAAAACACCTGCCAGTCAAGCTGTGTATTCAGACCATAAGGAACTAGTGTGTTCAGTTCGAAAGTCCATTTCGCTTCTCTTTGTAGCAGTAATCGGTTTCTGTCGCCCCCTCTGGATAGTGGAGGTACATGGTCTATGATCGTATATTTCAGATCCATGATGCTGTGATGATGTTCCAGAAAATGTCTGGCCACTGGTTGCTCAGATACACCTTTGTTAAGTGCCAGCTTGATTGCAGATCTGTGGTTTGCCATCCGGGTGCGTAAGTCATCACTAGTCTTTCCCACATAATAAAGCCCACAAATACAGTGCAAAAGGTACACTATATAAGTGGTGGTGTATGTCAATCGAAATTTGTGTTTATAAATTTTTCGTTTATGTGGATGGGTAAAACTTGATCCAGTGATTAACCCCCCACAGGTTGTACAACCTAGACATCGGAATACCCCAGGTTTTTTAATGTCCAGCCATGTTGAAGACTTGTAGCTACTAATAGGGTCAGTTTTGATAAGCCAGTCCCGTAGAGACCTAGATCTCTTGTAACCCACTCTTGGGGGATCAACCTTATACAAAGGTAATGATCTGTCTGTCTTAACAATGTCCCAATGTTTATTTAGTATGTTCATCAATAAGGATACCTATCTTTACTTGGTGGTTCCATACCCAAGGACCCCAGTCCTGTACACTCTCCCCAAAATACACAAGGGGATTTCACCTCCTCCTGGTAGGCCCATTGTATCTTCTATAGGGTCCATACAACAGCCTATAGCCACTCTAGTGGACAAATTCCTGCAACCGCTGGTATATCATACACCGTCATATTTGAGGGACTCCATGGCACTACTGGAGATGCTCAAGCAATTTGGGGAGGTGGATGAGGATATATGGCTGGTTTTATTAGATGTGACCAGCTTATATACTGTAATCCCCCATGATGAGGGGTTACTTGCTGTTTTATTTCATCTACACAGATCTCCATACATTGGACCTCCTCCTGAGGTAATTGGGCAAATTTCGTTTGACATGCACCACCACTTATATAGTGTACCTTTTGCACTGTATTTGTGGGCTTTATTATGTGGGAAAGACTAGTGATGACTTACGCACCCGGATGGCAAACCACAGATCTGCAATCAAGCTGGCACTTAACAAAGGTGTATCTGAGCAACCAGTGGCCAGACATTTTCTGGAACATCATCACAGCATCATGGATCTGAAATATACGATCATAGACCATGTACCTCCACTATCCAGAGGGGGCGACAGAAACCGATTACTGCTACAAAGAGAAGCGAAATGGACTTTCGAACTGAACACACTAGTTCCTTATGGTCTGAATACACAGCTTGACTGGCAGGTGTTTTTATGACCCGCTTCCAGATCTGCATTACGGTGCCATGGGGAGTCCAGGATCATTTGTCATTGCTGTTAGTTAATGAGAGCCATGATTTATTCATGCTTAGAAATAATTAATATGATCTCCCTTTTCCCCATATATCTGGCTATGTGACTCTACTCCACACAATAATGTTTAACATATAAGTATTGTTTACCAGATTGGTAATCCTGTTTGTTTTTGTGGAGCCCTGTAGTCACATATTTTCCCGAGACGCTGTATGTTTCCTTATTGTTTATCGGTTACCATGACAACCGTTACTTTTGTCTTAAGGATATTTGTGTTTTCTCTACCTGTTTTTTCTACCTGTGAATCTTTTGAATTGTATATTATTGGATTACTACAGTGCCCAGCAGTTTTTTGCTTTTATGCCCGCATATATTCACTGTTGTCTTTTGCCCTTTTGTTTTTTAGTTCTTTGCACGTTGCCGCGGGCGATGACGTCACTCGCTAGGGGCGGCGCATCCACCGCGGAGAGCGTGGCGCACTTGTCTTGGTGGCGGTCTATAACACAGTGGGGTGGTAAGTGTTTTACTAACCTTGTAAGTTTGAGGACGGGCTGTTTGTAGCCCGAAAACTTTCACGATTAAAGGTGATATATTAACAAGACTTCTGGAGTGCTTTCTGTTATTGGATATATCGTGTTTTTGTTAGCACCCGAAGCAGCTGTACTAGGAGGATCTGGAGTGCACTTTGTTTGTATACGTATTGACTGTTTTGCTTGCACCCGATCACAAAGTGTTTGGATGTTATTTCCTTACTGTGTTGGACTTACAATTCTGTTTGGGGATCTTTTGACACAGTATGACTACTGATACCACATCTATAATTGCGGAGGACATTGGGGATATTGATGCAATACCTGGAGCTAATACCTTCCAGTTTGTGGAAGGTGATGCAGAGGGGATCTTATTTGATAAGATAACACTTAGACCAGCACTGGATAAACCAGCTTATATCTATACCCACTTACTCAGGCTAAAACAAAAGGAGAAAGATTTGACCCTGCATGGGGCATACCTCTCTGAATATTATCGCAGAGGTTTTATCCCAAGGGGATTTCGTATCAGAAATGTGCCCACTTTGGGTAGAAACAATCCTGTGTTTTGTGAGAGGTGGTGCAGCATTGAAAATAAATGCTCACTAGACCTGGTATTATTAGTTATACAGGAAGTGGGGAGATTATTACAAATAATCAAAGCAGAAATTATTGCCTATGAAGTACCAAACCTGCCTAGGTTACAGGCTGATCAGACGGAGGATTGGTTGAACAAATTGCAAAGTAAAATTGACAAGTATGAAACAGATCTGATACAATTTAAAAACAAGAAATTGGAAGCTGTCATCAGCGACTACAGAGACAAACGTGTCTATTTATGGCAATTGTCTGCTAGTGAGAGACAGAGACAGCACATTGCCAGGAGGAGACGGCCACGCTATTATAAATCCCAAGATTTAACTACCATTGAAAGCTCAGGGTCTGGCTCAGGCTCAGATACAGAACAAGTACAAAATCCCTCTCAAGAAATACAACACCCCAAAGGGGTAACAACACGTTCAAAAAACTACAGGGGAAGAGGAAGAGGGAGAGGATCAGGAGAGGGGGGTACAAGAAGAAAACCACCAATACAGAAATAATGAAGAATAACAACATAGTAGTCAATTTGAGTGATTACCCCCTCAACGACTCTGAAATTAGGATATTAAATAAGGGACTCACCTTTGTTCCAACTTCCAGAACTGACCCTTTTGATTTCTATATTGATACCAAGAAATTTCAGAGATTATTATCTTTGAAAGAAAAATTTGGAACAACTGAAACTGACCAAAGTCAATTAAAGAAAAAATCTACCTATACTCCTCATTTTAGCAACGCTAGTATAAACACCTTTACGCGACGATTACAAGAGGATGTGAGTCACTCATTATTATTACAACAGAAGGAGACATTTAACAATTTTTCTAAAGATGATTGGAAAACCTTAAAAAACCTTGCTGAGAACAAAGACCTAATTATACGTGAAGCTGACAAAGGCGGGGCAGTGGTTATCCTAAACTATAAGGACTATAGGACAGAGATTTTATCACAGCTGGCGGATGGTGATACGTACAGACCGCTTCCACATGACCCCACACAGTTATTCAAGAAACAACTCGACACGTATGTCAAACTGATTTATGAACAAGGCTTCATCAATAAGGATACCTATCTTTACTTGGTGGTTCCATACCCAAGGACCCCAGTCCTGTACACTCTCCCCAAAATACACAAGGGGATTTCACCTCCTCCTGGTAGGCCCATTGTATCTTCTATAGGGTCCATACAACAGCCTATAGCCACTCTAGTGGACAAATTCCTGCAACCGCTGGTATATCATACACCGTCATATTTGAGGGACTCCATGGCACTACTGGAGATGCTCAAGCAATTTGGGGAGGTGGATGAGGATATATGGCTGGTCACATTAGATGTGACCAGCTTATATACTGTAATCCCCCATGATGAGGGGTTACTTGCTGTTTTATTTCATCTACACAGATCTCCATACATTGGACCTCCTCCTGAGGTAATTGGGCAATTATTGGAATTTTGTTTAACTACCAATTACTTTCGCTTTGAACAATCTTTTTTTCTACAGCTGAAGGGTACGGCGATGGGGTCTAACATGGCCCCATCGTATGCCAATTTATTTATGGCCCACTTCGAGGAATTTGGCACAGAGTTATTCAAGGTCAAGAACATTCGCTTTTTTAAGCGTTATATAGATGACTTGTTCTTGATCTGGTCTGGCACAGCAGCCAGTTTGGATGAATGGTTTCAGGAGCTGAATGGAGCCAATTCGGCATTGAAGTTCAAAATGACTACCAGCAAAAAACAGATTGATTTTTTGGATGTAAGACTATACATCAGTAATGGCAGGATCCAGTCCACCTTATATAGAAAGGAGACAGATAGAAACTCCTTGCTACATTACACCAGTTGTCATCCTCCCCCACTAAAGAGAGCACTGCCCAAATCTCAACTGCTTCGGGTGGTGAGAAATAACTCTGAAAAAGAAAAAAGAGAGGAGCAACTCACTGAGATGATGCAACGATTTGAGGCCAGGAGCTATCCAGATAAATTACTGAGTGAACAACGTGCCCAGGTTTGTCAGGACAGCACCTGCACATCCAAACAGGTGGATAATAGGATGACTTTCATCACAACATTTACTGGAGATAAAGGCCCCTTTAGGGACATACTAAATAAACATTGGGACATTGTTAAGACAGACAGATCATTACCTTTGTATAAGGTTGATCCCCCAAGAGTGGGTTACAAGAGATCTAGGTCTCTACGGGACTGGCTTATCAAAACTGACCCTATTAGTAGCTACAAGTCTTCAACATGGCTGGACATTAAAAAACCTGGGGTATTCCGATGTCTAGGTTGTACAACCTGTGGGGGGTTAATCACTGGATCAAGTTTTACCCATCCACATAAACGAAAAATTTATAAACACAAATTTCGATTGACATGCACCACCACTTATATAGTGTACCTTTTGCACTGTATTTGTGGGCTTTATTATGTGGGAAAGACTAGTGATGACTTACGCACCCGGATGGCAAACCACAGATCTGCAATCAAGCTGGCACTTAACAAAGGTGTATCTGAGCAACCAGTGGCCAGACATTTTCTGGAACATCATCACAGCATCATGGATCTGAAATATACGATCATAGACCATGTACCTCCACTATCCAGAGGGGGCGACAGAAACCGATTACTGCTACAAAGAGAAGCGAAATGGACTTTCGAACTGAACACACTAGTTCCTTATGGTCTGAATACACAGCTTGACTGGCAGGTGTTTTTATGACCCGCTTCCAGATCTGCATTACGGTGCCATGGGGAGTCCAGGATCATTTGTCATTGCTGTTAGTTAATGAGAGCCATGATTTATTCATGCTTAGAAATAATTAATATGATCTCCCTTTTCCCCATATATCTGGCTATGTGACTCCACTCCACACAATAATGTTTAACATATAAGTATTGTTTACCAGATTGGTAATCCTGTTTGTTTTTGTGGAGCCCTGTAGTCACATATTTTCCCGAGACGCTGTATGTTTCCTTATTGTTTATCGGTTACCATGACAACCGTTACTTTTGTCTTAAGGATATTTGTGTTTTCTCTACCTGTTTTTTCTACCTGTGAATCTTTTGAATTGTATATTATTGGATTACTACAGTGCCCAGCAGTTTTTTGCTTTTATGCCCGCATATATTCACTGTTGTCTTTTGCCCTTTTGTTTTTTAGTTCTTTGCACGTTGCCGCGGGCGATGACGTCACTCGCTAGGGGCGGCGCATCCACCGCGGAGAGCGTGGCGCACTTGTCTTGGTGGCGGTCTATAACACAGTGGGGTGGTAAGTGTTTTACTAACCTTGTAAGTTTGAGGACGGGCTGTTTGTAGCCCGAAAACGTTCACGATTAAAGGTGATATATTAACAAGACTTCTGGAGTGCTTTCTGTTATTGGATATATCGTGTTTTTGTTAGCACCCGAAGCAGCTGTACTAGGAGGATCTGGAGTGCACTTTGTTTGTATATATATATATATATATATATATATATATATATAGATAAAATATATATATATATTTTGTTGCAAGAAAATATGCCTGGAAAGGAACTTCATAGTTTCTGCGATACTGGCCCTCCCTGATAAGTATAATGTGAACTGTTTTATTCTTGGTCCATGCTGAACATCTTAATGGTGACTCTGGTTCTCAATCGTTATTTCTGAAGGCATAACGCTGGATTCCACTTAACGGCTTTTTTTTTCTTCCTTTTTCTTAAGACTTACTGGAGCTCCCATTGTGACTGTGATTGTGATTTAACAGTCAATAATTATCTATATGGTTCTTTCTTTTTCTTTTTTACTTAAGTTCTGTTAGCAATGGGCATTATGGTTATTATTATTATTCTCACTCTTGTGTTTAGCTACAAGACTGTTCTATTTGCAATCATTAGCAGACATATGCTTGTATACTTTCTATACAGATATTTTTTTCTTTCCCTTTCAGCTGGGTTGTCAAGATAGCTGTACCATAGAGAGAATAGAGCACAGATTGAATTTACAGAGCTAGCGTTCACTTAAAAAGTAATAGCTGTTTCTCTTTTTTCAACATACTATTCATAACCTCCTTGGTCCACTAGATGGCAGCATACACACATAAGAATACTCAGCCTTGCTCAAGATCGTTATAAGGAAGATGTAACTTTCCCCCAGCTCTCTGAATCACTTCTAGCTACCACATTTGTGTGCATCTGGTATAGTGGGCTGACACTATTTTAGTTATCTATTTACTTTTAGCCTCAAACATCTTCTCTTCTCTAGCAAAAAAGAGAAAGGGGGAGGGGGAAAGAAAAAGCTGTCTCTAAGAGGTGCGTGTCATGCAAATTCTTGTGTTTAAAGAGGTGATTAAATTTGGGTGTTAAATCTAGGTCTAAGTCTAGAATGGTACATAAAGATTTGAAAGACATGTCACATACACACTAGTTCACACTCACTACAGCTTTAGTTATTATAGTCAGCTTTGCTTTCAGGAGTGGAAGGGTCCTGAGTATTTGATAGATGTTTCCCAGTTTATACATCTCTAAGATCAAAATATCCTCAGCTAACTAATCTGCTATTAACACATAGTAATACCTGATATAGCTTGTCTCAGGGTAACATAGGAAAACTGCTTATAATTGCTATAAATATACAAGAAGATACTTGTACAAAATAGTTATTCATATTTTTTTTTTCTATATGGGCTAAGGCAGCTACACACCTTATTTCCAGACTGTTTCCAACTCCTATTAACATTCTTACCCATTATAGTAACTCACATAGGCCATTCAACCATAGACTCCAGTCTAACATTTAACATCTATACTGCTTCAATTTTAACACAAAAAAGAAAAGAAGAGATAGATAAATGAATAAAATAGTTCCCCATTCACCCATTTACTCTGAGATTTTAAACTACCACCTCCCCCCCCATATAATGAACCTCCTAGATATGGAGGACTAAATATGCGGCTTCTCTTGCCTATGCCGCAACCTTAAATACCCCCCTAGCATTTACTTTTACATTCTACCACAGTATTGACTCTATCTACTATACTCAGCTCAGCAGGACTGATTAACATAATTTGCCGGATGAGTCTCTAATTGTTTAGATTGTGTAAAAAAAAATGGTGAAAGAGGTTCCAGTCTTCTGCATTGTATTGGCTATTATGTGAATTTTGTTCATCTATATGGCAGTAGTCAAATGGAAATGCATCATTATGTTTGTTTTATGATATGTTATTTCATATAAGTTGTACTGTTTTCATACAACCTCAATAAAAATTAATATTAAAAAAAAAAAGGAGGGGGGGGGTATGAGGGAAGACATCATTATGCATGACATTGAACTTTCATAATCCAGACAAACATAATTTCTTTGACCCCTGAAAGTTGACCCCTAGGACTGAGATTACCAATTTGGAACAATAAACATTGGTTCAATTGTGTGTGTGGGGGGGGGGTAGGGGGACACAGGAACAAGGACCTAGAAAGGGAGCGGTATTAGGGAAAACATCATTATGCATGACAATAGATTTCCATAACAGTTTGTGAACCCGTGTCCACTTAAATTGTAACTTACAACCTGTTCATCAAAAAATGATAAAGTCTAGACCCTTCAATCTCTTTCTATAAGAGTCCAAAAAGTTTTGGAATCAGGGGACTGGAGGGTTCTCTTCATTGGTAGCTTCCTCGTTGTCTGCTGAAGTGCCTGCGGTACTAGCTCCTCGATTGGTATCTCCAGTTTGGTTAATATCATCTGACCCTCCTCTACAGAGGAACAGGAATATGATGTGTTTTGATGCATGAAGATCAGCTTAAAGGGGAAATTCCACCGATATCTCAACTTTTCTCTGATCAGTGTCGCAACAATTGGCTTTATCTCTCACCGTCTTCTTAATGTTATGGGAGAAAAGTCTGTGAAGATTTGGATAGTTTGGCCCTCATAGGTGACCGTTCATGCTTGTCTAGCTGCTTGTAGGATCAGCTCTTTAACATGGTAGTAGTGCAGCTTAACTATTATGTCCCTGGTTTTGAATTGAGAGGGTTTAGTGAGGGCTCTGTGGATTTTGTCAAATAGTAACATACTGAGTACTGTGTCCGGAATAAGTTGGTAGAATATCTCTGTAACATAGGCTTTAAGATTTTTGTAGTCTTCTGGGAGATTTCTAATGCGCGGATTTGATCATCGTGATCGGTTTTCTAAATCTTCCACCTGTTCCTCAAGCTTTTTGATATAGATAGAATGATCGAGCAAGGTGTGTTGGATTTGGGGAATTTCTTCTGTGATGTCATCTATTTTATTTTCGAGTTCTGTCGTTCTCCCCCCAATTTCTCTTATATCTTTCCTGAGATCATGTAGCGCTGTTTTTAACTCCTCATGAAAGAAGGTTTTTATTTGGGTTAATAGTTCATTGTTTGGGATATCTCTTCCTGGAGAGTTATATTCTTGTGTTGATTCCACTCCATTATTTTGTTTCGGTGGGGAGTTTATTTTGTCTATGAGTTTGTTTTTTAGCTGTGACTTGAACAAGCAGTCCTTAACTGTTTGATTTCTTCTTTTCATCTTAGTATATGTCCTCTTTCAAGTCACGTGCAAAAAGGATGTAGTCAAAATATGGTTGGACTGTAATTATGTCGCCTTGTTTTTCTCTTGCGCACCTCACGTCCCCCTCCCCTTTTGCCAGGGTTGCAATATCATTTTTTTTATCTTTTATGTAGCATCCTAGCTACCGATGTCATCAGTGTCCTCCAGGTTGACCTTCTAGATTTTAATCAGACATTGAATGATAGGTTAGTCCCAGTGAAATTTGTATGCACCACTTGGTGTCCAAGGGCCCGAAGTTCTGGTGTCTGCGTGACATCTAGCACCACCCAAAGTCTCTCTAAGTGTGTCCTGATCTCGCCCAATATAGGTGCAGTACCAGGTTAATGAGACAAAAGTTGGGATTAGTTGTGGCGTAATGAGAACTTTTAAAGTCTAGGTCCCTAATTTAGTTATTAATAGCTTCCCATGGTCTGTTGCGGCTTAGCAATTGTTTGTATATCTAGTTACCTTGTCAAATGTGAGGACAAATCGTCTTGTCAGGTGGATAGTTTATGTCAAGGTTGCAATTCTCTTTATATTATCACCTGTAGGTGAATGAGCACATGTGTAAAATTCTCCGGATTCAGGGATAACCCTACTTTAGTGATAGCTATGATTATTTAGTGAGTTAGTGAATAAAAGTGCAAATGATATATATGAGAGTGTTCAGGCCTTCAAGATGGTGACTTTCCCGCCACTTACCCTTTTCCAGTGACACCGAGTGAGTCCGGGTGTGATCTTTATAGGTACTGTAAAGCTTCCAGGGTCTTGATTTGAACACCTCAAGTTCCACTCCTAGTTTTTATGTCTTGAGGCTTCCCCTGTTTCATTTGTTGTGAAGGCCTCTGGTGCGCTGTTTACCTTTGCTGCGTTAATGTAGTTTACTGTCACTTGCCCCTGGGTCCTCTTTGTGTTCTCTGACTGAGCGGGTGTTAAGGACAGGATTACTGCTGGTTTTGTTCCACTGCTATAAGTCCTCGAGGCCCGGGGTAGACCGCGTTCACAGACTTTCCTAGTTTTAGCCTGGTCCTGTGATCCGGTCCACTATACATTCGCTCAGAAACATCTCTATTTCACTGAGCTTCTTCCCAATCCAGCTTAGATGTGGGTAGGAGCTGATTTTCTATTGAGATATTTTCAAAAATCAGCTTATAAACGGCTATTTCTCTCTTTTTACACGGAGCTCTGCCTAAATGCTTCCTCTCAGCTTGCTGGCTAGCTCTTCCCCCGCTATTACTACATTTAAACAGAAATTTTATTTGATTTACCTATGAAAACTATACATATTTTTAAATAAAACAACCCAAGGTATTGATCTTTAAAAAAAAAAACAATTGTTAATTTTTTGCAAAAACTTTTATTTTTTCACTGAATCTTTTTACACACTATTGCAGTCAGAAGACAAATGGTTGTAAAAGCTTCTCTGTGGTCCCCTTTGTTCAGAAAAAGCAGAAATGCATGGCTTTGTCATTGCTCTTTGACAATTAGAAGGCCACTGATTGCATCTGTGCACCATAATTCCAGGCAGTGAAAGGGTTAATTAGTTAACTTGTAAGGTAAATGTTTACTCTAATATAGAGATTATTCTCCCATCTGACATCCACACCCTACCTGATCCCTACCAAACAGATTTCTTACCTCCTCCCCCACTGGTCACCACCATCTTGGATACTGGCCGACAGTCTTCCAGTATGCATTTTAGGGCTTTTTATATATATATCAAAAACAGAAAGAGAAAGAGAGGAGGTATATGAGCTTTTTTACCTCCACAGTTAGGGAATTCAGTACTCTTTTAGAAACAATTAATCATTATCAAATAATCATATGACCTGGCCAGGAAAAAGAAAATATAAGTGTACACTTTAAATCATTCATTTGTTATTCCGCATAAAACATGGTTTCCTTTGCAGCATTATATGCAAACCGGCATTTAGAATTAGACCGTGGTAAACACTGCACTCAAGGTCCCAACTGACATGGCAGGACAGAAAGGAGAGGGAACTCTTCCCTTACTTCCTTTTCCACATATGACACCACACATCCCCAGTCACATTACTGTAAGAGTTTAAGGAATGATCAATGGCATCAAGGGATGCAAGCAATCGTGAGACCTCAGACTCTCCCTGCTGCTCCGCACTCGCAGTTCAGCTTCAGTATGTCCTGACACACCTCTCAGTGTGATGTCACTCCAGGCAAAGGCTGTTACAAGTAATCAAGCCGGGTCAAGTAACACATGTCAAAGGATTAACGGTGTATCCAAATTGTATCCAAACAGTTAATGTGAATCATATTCATGCATAGGCAGTCACTGTAAAGTTACCAAGTGGGTAGAACCTCCCAGGGCAACAGATAGCACGCCAACATATATGTTTCACCCCCTCACTGTGTGCGCTTCATGGGGCTTCGTCAGGTCATATATATATATATATATATATATATATATATATATACTGTATATATATATATATATATATATATATATATATATATATATATATATACACAAGCACCTTGTCAAAACCTATATATATTTGAAAGAAGCCACGGTAAGCACTCCAATTTCATTTCATTTGTATGCAGGTCCACTCACTGACTGTTCTCGCTGAGCTGGTGTTACAGCCTCAGCGATCCTCACAGAAACACACAGCACTCACTTGGATCTGGTGCCCAGGAAACACAGGAGTCTCCACCGAACTCCCAAAGAAGCAACAAAATAATCCAAATCAAGCCGGGTCAAGTAACACATGTCAAAGGATTAACGGTGTATCCAAATTGTATCCAAACAGTTAATGTGAATCATATTCATGCATAGGCAGTCACTGTAAAGTTACCAAGTGGGTAGAACCTCCCAGGGCAACAGATAGCACGCCAACATATATGTTTCACCCCCTCACTGTGTGCGCTTCATGGGGCTTCGTCAGGTCATATATATATATATATATATATATATATATATATATATATATATATACTGTATATATATATATATATATATATATATATATACTGTATATATATATATATATATATATATATATATATATATATATATATATATATATATATATATATATATATACACAAGCACCTTGTCAAAACCTATATATATTTGAAAGAAGCCATGGTAAGCACTCCAATTTCATTTCATTTGTATGCAGGTCCACTCAATGACTGTTCTCGCTGAGCTGGTGTTGCAGCCTCAGCGATCCTCACAGAAACACACAGCACTCACTTGGATCTGGTGCCCAGGAAACACAGGAGTCTCCACCAAACTCCCAAAGAAGCAACAAAATAATCCAAATCCTCTCACTCAGAAGCCGGTCTAGGTATAGACATGACGCCAAATAGTTGCCAATAAAACTAGGCTTTATTTTGTGCTCAATAAAATACAGTCAAGTTAAACAGAAGGTCAAACGCTTTTTGTATGCTCTCACTTTTCAATGACCTATATGTTGTAAAGCTACACACCCCTATTTAAAGGGTATAGACACACCTATGTCCATTACATGTATAATGCAAACCTATTTGAACACCTGACCAGTGTTGGACAAAAAGCATTGCCTTATAACTCTACGGCCTTATACATAATTATCTAACATATTATCATATATACAAATTGGTAAGAATAGTAATAGATTCCTAAATTCGAAACAATGTTACATATTGCTTAATTCTATTCTTGCTGATACATTTCAGAGAATGGAACAAATAATGTATAGAAAGAAGACACAGAAAGAAAACACATATACAAATAAATTTTCTCATATTTCTACTTATACACACGTAGCGATTAGATCCATCTTAAACCCGCTGATCTTTCATCGCATAACATATATATGAACCCAAAGGACAATCTTGCAGCAATCCTCTTTCTAATAGTGTACAGGATTTTAACCTCTTCTTCTGTCTCAAAGCCTTGTTTGATACTGCAGTGCTGTGTAGGTAAAATATATGTTAAATATTTTAACTTCTTCTTATGAATATATATATATGCCAATAAACAAAAATATATACCTTTCCAAATTTGTACAGTAATACTCAAACATATAAGGAGTTAAATAAATCCTCTATCCTGTACATATCATTTTGTTTACTCCACATATAATTTTACGTCCCAGTCAGAATTTAGGCATTTTGGTACCCTTGTACCTAAAGTGTGATACAGGTGAAAAATTGAGTCATAATGATAGAACCTTAATGTGTGTGTCATTCAGAGGTACTGAGGATAAATTGATTACATTTTTGGATTCTAGACATATTTGTGACCCTGATTCTTTCTCTGTCTCCTGGGGTAACAATGTTGTTGTCTCCCCTGTTGGTCTGTACTGTCTATCTTGTTTGTGTTTACACTTTTCCCCCCTGCGTATCTTCTTTCTTTTACTTTCGCCTTTGATTGAATTATGCCTCTCTGGTTTTTTGGAACCCCGGAAGTTGTTGCAACTGCATCCTCACTAAATTCAGGGGTTTGTAACACAAAAGTGGCATTGCTACCCACTTTAACAGATTCCTCAGTTACATCTCAAAATCTGATGACTCATAGTCATACTCTGTATCTGTCTCACGTAACCTTACTTTCTTATTTTCCTGTCTGCTAGAGGTACCCCTGAATCTCTTTCTGCCTTCCTTGTCCCTAGTTATTCTGATTTTCTTAAAGTACCACAGATTGTCTTTAAATTCTGCCATCACTTTTCTAATTTTATCATCATACTCTTTAAATTCTGATTTTATCGACAAAGGACGTATATAGTCCTGTACTTTTTTAATTTTCGTAACCAATTCTGTCCTCTGTTGTTTTTTATACTCTATCAAAATATCCATTAATGATATGGAACATTTAGTGAGTAATTCGTTCCTATTATTAATGAAATCTATGTCAGTAACTTCGAATGGAAGGAAATTCCTTGATTCATAAGCCCCTTGGTATACGTAGAAACATTTTGTGGATATTAAATGTTTTTACATCTATCTCCAATCTACTGTCCTGTTTAAGTAGTTTATCCATTTTTTTTAAAAAAAGTCAAAATTCCCATACTCTTCCTGTTCCAATTTTTCATCATCAAAATCCTCACATTCTTCATATGTGTCCTCAAAGGATTGGAACACAAAACTTTCAGACGCCATGATTCTATGTTTCGAGTTATAGCTCTAGTATTCAAACTCTTTTCTTTATCCAATACACATTCAACAAGCCAATATACGTTGCTGAAGTCCGGCTTATATGAGCACTTTATCATCCATCTTCCAATCACAGAATTGCAGTACTAGTATAACCAAATAGTATGTAAATATCCTTTAGGGATACCATGGGCGCGATCCGATATATGGCGCAGGTTTCGGCGCAAGCGTGGAAACCTGTGCTGCCCGTAGTTTCAGCTTGCAACTCGAGCTATCCCAAATACGGCGCCGTCAAAGGCTAAAGTGCTGTAAGTCTCACAAACCAGCGATGTCCAGAAATCTGCGTAAGTACAAATTTCTGGAGTCGCCAGTGACTTACGGCACTTTAGAAACTGCCGCCGCATAAAAAACCTGACTAAGTTATTAAATCACCCTTACTGTCTAACATGCCTCCTAAACATCGCCCGACACGTATACCCCTCTATCCGCTATCCCCCTCACTCTCCTAATAATAATAAATGTATTAACACCTAAACCACCGCTCCTGGACCCCACCACACCTAATAAAGTTATTAACCCCTAAACCGCCGCTCCCGGACCCTGCCGCCACCTACATTATCTATATTACCCCCTAATGTGAGCCCCCTACACCGCCGCTACCTATTTTATCTATATTACCCCCTAATGTGAGCTCCTACACCGCCGCCATCTATATTACCTACCCCCTAATGTGAGCCCCTTACACCGCCGCCAGCTATATTACCTACCCCCTAATGTGAGCCCCTTACACTGCCGCCATCTATATTACCTACCCCCTAATGTGAGCCACTTACACCGCCACCATCTATATTACCTACACCCTAATGTGAGCTCCTACCCCGCCGCCAGCTATATTAAAATTATTAACCCCTAATTTAATCCCCCTACACCGCCGCCAGCTATATTAAATTAATTAACCCCTAATTTAATCCCCCTACACTGCCGCCAGCTATATTAAATTATTTACCCCTAATTTAATCCCCCTACACCGCCGCCAGCTATATTAAATTAATTAACCCCTAATTTAATCCCCCTACACCGCTGCCTGCTATATTAAATTAATTAACCCCTAATCTAATCCCCCTAAAGTAATCACCTCTATTACCAGCCCTTAAAAGGGCCTTTTGCGTGACATTGCCTCAAAGTAACAGCTCTATTGCCAGCCCTTAAAAGGACTTTTTGCGGGGCATGCCCCAAAGAAATCAGCTCTTTAACCAGCCCTTAAAAGGGCTTTTTGCGGGGCATTGTCATAAAGAAATCAGCTCTTTTGCAGCTAATCTAAATCCCCCACACCGCCGCCACCTATAATAAATGTATTACCCCCTAATCTAATCCCCCTACATTGCCGCCACCTATATTAAATAGATTAACCCCTAATCTAATCCCCCTACACCGCAGCCACCTATATTAAATAGATTAACCCCTAATCTAATCCCCCTACACCGCAACCAGCTATATTAACTATATTAACCCTAATTATATTAGGGTTAATATAGTTAATATAGTTATTATATTATATATCTTAACTATATTAACCCTAATTATATTAGGGCTAATATAGTTAATATCGTTATTATATTATAGATATATTAAGTATAATAACCCTATCTAACTCTAACATCCCTAACATATTATTAATTAAAATATTCCTATTTAAATCTAAATGCCTATAAAATAAACCCTAAGATAGCTACAATGTAATATAATAATTACATTGTAGCTATTTTAGGGTTTATATTTATTTTACAGGTAACTTGGTATTTATTTTAACTATGTACAATAGCTATTAAACAGTTAATAACTATTTAATAGCTACCTGGTTAAAATAATTACCAATTTACCTGTAAAATAAATCCTAACCTAAGTTACAAATACACCTACACTATCAATAAATTAAATAAACTACAAATATCTAAGCTAAACTACAATTAAATACACTAAACTAAATTACAAAAACAAACAAACACTAAATAACAAAAAATAAAAAAAGATTACAAGAATTTTAAGCTAATTACACCTATTCTAAGCCCCTCCAAAATAAAAAAAAAATTCCCTACCCTAATCTAAATTACAAAAGTTAACAGCTCTATTACCAGCCCTTAAAAGGGCCTTTTGTGGGGCATGCCCCAAAGAATTCAGCTCTGTTGCCTGTAAAAAAAAACAACACCCCCCCATTACAACCCACCACCCACATACCCCTATTCTAACCCACCCAATCCCCCCTTAAAAAAACCTGTCTAACCCCCAAGTGCTCCTTACCTGTCCTGAAGACCGGTGGAGAAGGTCCTGTTCCAGGCGGTGACCTCTTCTTCTTCCAGGATCCAGCCGGCGCGGAGCGGAGGAGTTGAAGACCGATGACCGCGGAGCTGAAGCCCGTCCATCTGGAACTGAAGACCGGCGATGCTGTAACTGAAGGTCGGCGACGCTGGAACCGAAGACCTCTGGAACTGAAGACCGGAGCCGGAACTTGGAGGATCCTCTTCATACAATTGCCGCCGTACACTGAATAGGAATTCAAGGTACGCGATTAAAAATGGTGTTCCTTGAATTCCTATTGGCTGATTTGAACCTTCAAATTCAAATCAGCCAATCGGATGCGAGCTACTTTAATTCTATTGGCTGATTTGAATATCCAATAGAATAAGAGCAACTGTAATTCTATTATCTATTCTAATCAGCCAATAGAATTACAGTAGCTCTTATTCTATTGGCTATTCAAATCAGCCAATAGAATTAAAGTAGCTCGCATCTGATTGGCTGATTTGAATTTGAAGGCTCAAATCAGCCAATAGGAATTCAAGGGACGCCATTTTTAATCGCGTACCTTGAATTCCTATTCAGTGTACGGCGGCAATCGTATGAAGAGGATCCTCCACGTTCCGGCTCCGGTCTTCAGTTCCAGAGGTCTTCGGTTCCAGCGTCGCCGATCTTCAGTTCCAGCATTGCCGGTCTTCAGTTCCAGATGGACGGTCTTCAGCTCCGCAGTCATCAGTCTTCAACTCCTCCGCTCCGGCTGGATCCTGGAAGAAGAAGAGGTCGCCGCCTGGAAGAAGACATCTCCGCCTGGAACAGGACCTTCTCCGCCGGTCTTCAGGACAGGTAAGGAGCACTTGGGGGTTAGACTTAGGTTTTTTTAAGGGGGATTGGGTGGGTTAGAATAGGGGTATGTGGGTGGTGGGTTGTAATGGGGGGGCGTTGTTTTTTTTACAGGCAAAAGAGCTGATTTCTTTGGGGCATGCCCCACAAAAGGCCCTTTTAAGGGCTGGTAATAGAGCTGTTAACTTTTTTAATTTAGATTAGGGTAGGGAATTTTTTTTATTTTGGGGGGCTTTGTTATTTTATTAGGGGGCTTAGAATAGGTGTAATTAGCTTAAAATTCTTGTAATCTTTTTTTATTTTTTGTAATTTAGTGTTTGTTTTTGTAATTTAGTTTAGTGTATTTAATTGTAGTTTAGTTTAGATATTTGTAGTTTATTTAATTTATTGATAGTGTAGGTGTATTTGTAACTTAGGTTAGGATTTATTTTACAGGTAAATTGGTAATTATTTTAAATAGGTAGCTATTAAAATAGTTATTAACTATTTAATAGCTATTGTACCTTGTTAAAATAAATACCAAGTTACCTGTAAAATAAATATAAACCCTAAAATAGCTACAATGTAATTATTAATTACATTGTAGCTATCTTAGGGTTTATTTTATAGGTAAGAATTTAGATTTAAATAGGAATATTTTAATTAATAATATTAATAAGATTTATTTTAATAAGAATTTAGTTAGGGATGTTAGAGTTAGATAGGGTTATTATACTTAATATATCTATAATATAATAACGATATTAACTATATTAACCCTAATATAATTAGGGTTAATATAGTTAATATATATAATATAATAACTATATTAACTATATTAACCCTAATATAATTAGGTTTAATATAGTTAATATAGCTGGCGGCGGTGTAGGGGGATTAGATTAGGGGTTAATTTATTTAATATAGGTGGCGGCGGTGTAGGGGGATTAGATTAGGTGGTAATACATTTATTATAGGTGGTGGCGGTGTAGGGGGATTTAGATTAGATGCAAAAGAGCTGATTTATTTGTGACAATACCCCGCAAAAAGTCCTTTTAAGGGCTGGTAAAAGAGCTGGTTACTTTGGGGCAATGCCCCGCAAAAGGCCCTTTTAAGGGCTGGCAATAGAGCTGGTTACTTTGGGGCAATGTCACGCAAAAGGCCCTTTTAAGGGATTAGATTAGGGGTTAATTAATTTAATATAGCTGGCGGCGGTGTAGGGGGATTAGATTAGGGGTTAATTAATTTAATATAGCTGGCGGCAGTGTAGGGGGATTAGATTAGTGGTTAATACATTTAATATAGCTGGCGGCGGGGTAGGAGCTCACATTAGGGGGTAGGTAATATAGATGGCGGTGGTGTAAGGGGCTCACATTAGGGGGTAGCTTAATGTAGCTTGCGGCGGTGTAAGGGGCTCACATTAGGGGGTAGTTTAATGTAGCTGGCGGCGGTGTAAGGGGCTCACATTAGGGGTAGTTTAATATAGCTGGTGGCGGGGTAGGAGCTCACATTAGGGGGTATGTAATGTAGCTGGCGACGGTGTAGGGGGATCACATTAGGGGGTTATACTTTTAATGTAGGTGGCGGCGGGGTCCGGGAGCGGCGGTTTAGGGGTTAAATACTTTATTAGGGATTGCGGCGGGGGATCGCGGTTGACAGGTAGATAGACATTGCGCATGCATTAGGTGTTAGGTTTATTTGGCAGGTAGTTTAGGGAGTTACAGGGCTCCAATAGACAGCGTAAGGCTTACTACGGCTGCATTTTGTGGCGAGGTGAAAATGGAGTAAGATTTCTCCATTTTCGCCACGTAAGTCCTTACGCTGTATATTGGATACCAAACTGCGCGGGTTTGGTATAACTGCCTATGGCCCAAAAAACTACGGACGAAGGCAGAAATATACGAGCGTAACTTCTAGGTTACGCCGTATATAGGATACCAAACCCGCGCAAATTTTGCCGTCGCCGGCTTCTGCGGTCGATGCTGTATATCGGATCGAGGCCCATGTATCTTTGAACCCTGATAGCTTTTTTTGTTAATATTTATTTGAATAATTTTTTATCAAATAGTGGTTATATGAGTGTAACTGTAATCTAAAATATTTTTATGTTGTGTTTAGTGCAACTTTTTTAATGCACTACCCTTTACGCAAGGGTTTCAGTCCAGCTAACCTGACAGTAAAATGCAATTCTGCTCTCTTGATCATGTTTATTTTCAAATTGTAATGCACTCACTATTTCTTATGTGTGCAAAAACCTGATATTGCTCAAGCACAACTGTTAGAACGCCACTTTTAATCTAGCCCATAGTGTATAATTTAACATTCTATATTATAAAGTGTTTTATGCCCCTTTAATACTTGAAATAAAGATTTATTAATGAAAGTAAGGTTTTGTGGCAGAATTAAAGGGATGTGGTATATGACAAGGGGGAATACTGGGAAGGGGTCAAAGGTGTATGTGTGTGCGTGTGTATGTATATATATATATATATATATATATATATATATACATATATATATATATATATATAATTTGGTGGCTGCACTATTCAGTATTCGTTTTGTTTAAAACAAAATGAATACTGAATTTTCGTTAAACATTTACATTTGTTTTTGTTGAAATGAATGTAAATTTTTCAAAGCTACAGGTAAAGAGTTCAGTTGTAGCTACAATACTTACCTTAATGTGCTCTCCTGAGCATTGAGAGCACATTAAGGTATGTATTAAACCCTTAAAAAATTATAGTAAACAAATGAATAGTGATGATTTTTGTCAGTATTTTTTTATTAATTTTCTTTTATTTTCATTAGTACTTTCTTTTGGATATTTGTTTAGTTAAAACAGAATGAAAATCCCATTTTCATGCCAAATGTGCATTCGTCCGAAAATGAATACATATTATATATATATATATATATATATATATATATATATATATATATATATATATACACACGTATGTGTGTTTAGTCTTTTATACTTAAGTTCTATAAATAAGTATAGCACAAAACTACATAAAGAACTTCACTACTTGAGTGGATTATTTGTGCTACATCAGCTATGCACTTGAGTGAAATCCAACATAAATTCTACTGGGTGCCCCAAAATAAATCTATTTTTGGGTAATTTAGTGTACCCATGCTATTCGACATGCAGATGTAAGCGTACAATCATTTAAAAAATAACGTTGGACTTGTAATATGAGAATGAAAATAGAGGTGCTATTGAGTGTTATGTTAATGCACTGATATTCTTGTGCTCTACTTGTTAAATGTGATAATTGTTAACAGTGATCTTCTTTGGGTAATACAAAAAAAACCCAAAAAAAACCTGGTTATATGGATAACTCATTCAAAGGCAAGACAAACCCAACTATATTTGAGCAATTGGTGTTATTAGGAGAATGAGAAAGCCCTAGGTTGTAAAAGAAGAGGGTACACAAAGAAGAGTGGAGGAGTACTGCCGGTGAGAAAGACAAGGGCTATGAGTAACAGTAGGACAGACTGCTGCAAGTGGATATGATGGAGCAGAATTGATTAACCAATTAGGTTGCTAGAGACCAAATGTGAATGCAGTCAATAATTATAAATAAAACTAATAAGTCAAATAACCACAAAAGGTAAATAAAAGGCTTTCTTGTTTTATTTTTTGTTTTTAAAAACAAAGAAACGAAAGCAGTAATTGTGCAGTATTGCTTCTTCATTTTAAAAATCTCTGTAAGAAACAGTAATGAGTCAACTTGGTTCTATGTATCAGATACAAAGGACAAAGTGGCTTTTTGCGAAACTCTAAATTTAGCAGAGGCATCTTAATTTGACAACTTTATCTTATCAGTGGATTTTTGTGTGTGTAATCATATGCTTAGCAGATGTTGTAACTTTACAGGGGGTCGCCAAGGGTAGCCAACTCTGTTTGCAAACATTGGAAGCTTTACATCATATGCAGGCCTTTTGCCATCCTGTACCTCCTCATCTTCTGAGTATTCTGCATTATTAACCCAAGATAAATACAACTTGTGTTTATAGTCTAGGCTTGCAGGTATTTCTGATTCAGTCCATTAGGTATATTGCACATGTTGCATCCCTTTCTAATAACACTTATATCCTGCTCCCAGGGTAAGTCCTACATATTTTGGACCACATCAATTGTATCCAGGAGGTAGGCCCTAGACCTCTTCACCATGGTTTGTAAGTATATATACTGTGACAATTTGTTACATAATTAGCCTATTCCTGGGAATGGGACACACTGGAGGATTTTTTTTAAATCTTTAAAAATTGTTCAAAACAATAATTACAGTAGCAACACTTAAGAAACATGCTTGCAAAACATTATTTTTTTTTAAATGTTTACAGCTGTAAAATATCTGAGTGTATATTTTGAAAATGTGTTAAGGTTGCATTTTATTTTATTAAATGTTATTAAATTTCATTCCTTTCTGGTTTGACTGTGTATAATTTACACTGCTAATTAAACAATATTATACTTAGAGTTGTGTTTTTTTACACTATCTTTATTGGGTGTTTTGGGTATTCACTTCAAAATACCAATTACAAGACCTTAGGCATCTGAAAGATCAGTTCATCTCATGTGTGGGGAGTTGAGAAGAAAAAAAAATCTACCCAAAAGGACCTATTTGATAACCTTTGCTCTATGAACTGATGCCTGATGAAACAGCTAGCACAGCTGAGAAACGCGTTGCAATCTGTTGTTTGCATTGTTTTTAAAAACTTTGGGTGAATGTACACACCCTTAGTTTTTTATTCTGTTTTTAATAAAAAAATATACTGCACCTTTTGGAAGCCTGAGCTTGTTTTTGCTCTTCCTGGTACCTGAATACCTGAGTTTCTACATCCCTACCAAGGATCAGTTTACTGGGACACTAAGAGTTCCCAGACTGCGCCACAATTGGTGGTCCTCTCCTTGTGAGTATTATTACAACACAAGACACACCTGATATTTGTTACAACCACAGTACCACACTAAGAGGCGCCCTCTTTTTGTGATTTTTTTCACAGATGCCTGGCTCTATGAACTTGCCTGCTCCTTTTAGATGATGACTTTCTTAAACTGAATGATTTCAAAGACACATATTTTTTTAATGCAGAAAAGAAAGGAGGTGAGTATGTCCAAAATCATAAATACAAAAAGAAAAGACAAGGGGCAACTCACACTTGATTGGGCACTGCTGGCATTGCATGTGACATGTACTGGAGAACACTGATCCCTCCAGCAGGAGAGCTCCAAGCAAAACTGCAGCCCACTCAAATAGAGACGATCCAAAACAGGTGTTTCTTTCTCCATTGACTTCTATGGGAAATATGAATACGCGATAGTGTTATCAATACAACACACAGAAAATCTGGCACTCACCAGCAGATTCACAGTAATGTTTAAAAGCAAAACTGGGGGAAGTCAGTTACATTTGGCACCAAAGGATCAAGCCCAGGACCACGACTAGGTCTCCCCCTTCCTGGGACCCTAAGCCAGCACCCACACAATGCATACTTCCAAACAAACCAACTGGGAACTTCCAGGTCTTCTTTGTGTTGTGTTGATAATGTTTGTAATGCTTCCCTGCGGGCCGGTCACCCAGGCTGCTCTGGGGTTAACTGCCTGGGTTGCTGGGAACTTTGCAGCTGTCTGCCAGTGTTCAGGGCTGTGGAGTTTGCTGTGGCTTAGGATGTGTACCCAGTCCAGTCTGTGAGTGTGGTCCATTCCTGTGTTTTGTATTTACATAGGGGAAGTTACAAAAGCCTGTGTCACCCTGGGAGGTTCCCAGTTGGTTTGTTTGGAAGTATGCATTGTGTGGGTGCTGGTTTAGGGTCCCAGGAAGGGGGAGACCTTGTTGTGGTCCTGGGCTTGATCCTTTGGCACCAAATCTAACTGACTTCCTCCAGTTTTGCTTTTAAACATTACTGTGAATCTGCTGGCGAGTGCCAGGTTTTCTGTGTGTTGTATTGATAATGTTTGTAATGCTTCCCTGCGGGCCTGTCACCCAGGGTGCTCTGGGGTTAACTGCCTGGGCTGCTGGGAACTTTGCAGCTGTCTGTCAGTGTTCAGGGCTGTGGAGTTTGCTGTGGCTTAGAATGTGTACCCAGTCCAGTCTGTGAGTGCGGTCCATTCCTGTGTTTTATATATATTTGTATATATACAGTATATATATATATATATATATATATATATATATATATATATATATATATATATATATAAATGTGCATTGGAACCCTTTGTAGTTAAGTAGATGAAAAGCATATGTATGCAATAATCCTATTTAATAAAGTGTTATAGTGTGTATTTACTGTAAATATTACACGTTCCAATGTTTTGCACATAGTAGAATATGTTTTAAAATAGATATTCCTATATATATATATATATATATATCTGTACATATCTATATATAATTATATATATACAAACAACATAAGGAGGCATACTCTGGTCTTTTAAGGAGTAACATGAGAGAGAGAAACACAAAAAGCTTACTTCTAGCACACTTAAGGCTCGAGCGGGAACGTTAAATAACGCTCCACTTGTAATCTAGCCTAAAACATTGGGAAAAAATCACATATCATTTTAGTTACACATCTTCTGTCATCTAAGAAATCATATTTTTTATTTGATTAAATTATATTGAATAATCATGATGTATCAACCCTTAAATGTATAATTAAATACTCCTTAATCTTTCTCAATTTAACTCAGCTCAAGGCACTCCAAAGCTGCATCAGCTTCAACAGAATTAACCGTCAAAAATGTTTTACCTTCGATAATTTGTATTATTATAAGTACCTGTTTAACCAATATAATATAGATATCATTGTTGTATTCTTTAGCTGAATGATGAAAACAAAGTCTGAAAAATATTTGTTCATTGGTTTTTTACTTGTCTGAAAGTTAATGTCATTCATGTGAAAAATATGCAGCATTAAATTTCAGAGCAATACAAACCTAATTACATTTGAATGATTGAATGCTTTATTTGTGTAAAAGCATCTTCATGGCTTTTTTCATCTCCTTATTCCTTAAGCTATATATCAAGGGATTGAGCATTGGTATGAACACAATGTAAAGAAGTGAAAACACTTTTGACCATCTAGGTGTGTCATTAGATTTTGTCCTTAGATATGTTATAGTGGCTGTTCCATAGAACAAGCTGACAGATGTAAGATGAGAGCCGCAGGTGGAGAATGTTTTTGTGCGCCCAGCTGCAGAACGTATTCTCATTACAGAAATAAGAATACGGACATAGGAAACCACAATGAGAAGAAAAGGGAAAGGAATGACAAATGAGCTATATATCAGAATAGCGAGTTCATTAGCAAATGTGTCAGAACAGGCCAGTTTTACTACTGGAAGAATATCACAGAAAAAGTGGTCAATAATATTGGATTTACAAAATGGTAAACTGAAAACAAAGGAAATTTGACCCAAAGATAAAATCATTCCAGCCATCCATGATCCCAATGAAAACATTAGGCACTTTGTTTTACTCATTTTTGTCACATAGTGGAGAGGATGGCAAATGGCCGCATATCGGTCATATGCCATGAAAGCAAGAAGGAAGCATTCTGTGGTACCAAGAAAACAAAAGAAATAAAGTTGCCCAGCACACCCAAAGAAAGAAATATGTTTATCTTGATGTAAAAAGTCTCTGAGCATACGTGGTACTGTCACAGAGATATAGAAGATTTCTGTGAGGGACAAGTTTCTCAAAAAAAAATACATGGGGGAATGTAGCTGAGGTGCCCATGTCACAGTAAAAATAATTAGAATGTTCCCCATCAATGTAAACACATAAATAAAGAAAAAAAATACAAAAAGTGATGACTGTAGATGATCTGACAACCCCAAAAGAATAAAGTTATTAACTTGTGTTTCATTTGTTTTTGCCATTTGTTTTGTCAAAAAATGTTTGTTTTTTTGTAATATTTGATACAATTATATTAAAATGTAAAGAAAATCATTATGTCCATAAAAATAATATTCACATAAATGTGATTAGTAGTGCATCATTTAGTCATTGTCATTTTATTAACACAAATGACTTTCAAACTGCACATAACTTTATTAAACCTATACAATAATCGAGCCAGCTATCTATACACTATTTAGGTATTATGCTGCTACAATTGTACAGAAAAATAGATTATGTGCAAACAACATCATTAAAACTAACTCAATATGCAATTTTCAGGTAACTATATTAAAAATAGTCTACAGAACATTTACACTTACGGTAATTCTTGCAGAACACATGTCGACAAAATTATGCAGAATAGCAAGGACTCTTACCTTGAAAATACATATAAAATTTTGTTATTAAATTAAAATTGTGATATTGCAGCTTTTAAGTAACCCTTTTTTAAATTATTTGTCAAGCATTGAATGTTCTGATATTGTTATAAAGCATAATAATAATAATAATAATAATAATAATAATAATGCAATATTCTGTTAAATCTCTTCCTATAAACTTGGTGATTCAATTTTCTTTTTTCAATCAGCAGAGAGCAAATTTATTGGATGAAGATGCTTCTTTTTAAGAAGATCATTAAATGCTTTTTTCTTGATATCATTTAAAAAAATGTTCTCTTGAGCTAAAGCACTGTATTTTATACATTGTCTGCCTAGGAGGTATAGTCAAGTTGTCACCACTGGGGTTTTTGGTGCTGCCTCTTTTAAAAGTTTCTTTTTTTCTAGGAAATTATGTACAGCTTTCCACTTTATGTAATAGGCATATACTGTATAAAATATTTCTCACACAATAGTTTCAATTTTTTTTGTTTAACAAATGTATTTCTTTTATTTAATGAATGGAAAGAAAAATATTTATCACATGAAAAATATATTGATTATGTATGTTAGTATTTATAATTATTATCATTATAATCTAATAACTTCTATAGTATAAGGAAAGGCACAGATATACTGTATATTATTAGCTGAACATAAAGGGACATTAAACCCTGCATTTCAGAAAAATATTTTTAAAGCTTATGAGTGCAAACTGCGCATAAGGTAAAAAATGAGAGCTCGCAGGTTAGCGCTGGTATTGCTTGCGTGATAACCAGAAACTGTACTAGACCTACTGCACTAAAGTCAAAGGTGCATTAGAAATCCTTCAAATTCCTATGTTCTTTACTTAGAAGAAAATATTCTTTTTATTTTTAAAAAGACTTGAAACCCAATTTTTTTCTTTCATAATTCAGATAGAGCATACAATTTTAATCAACTTTCCAAATGACTTATTTTTATCAAATTTTCTTTGTTTTCATGTTATCCTTTGTTGAAAAGCAGAAAGGTACGTTCAGGAGCGTGCATGTGTGCAGTTCTACATTGCAGCAGTTTTGCAACGTTATACATCAGCAAGAGCACTAGATGGCAACACTATTTCCTATCATGTAGTGCTCCAACAAGAATAACATGAGAACAAAGCAAATTTGATAGTATAAGTGAATTTCAAACATTTTTAAAATTGTATCCTCTGAAAAAAATTTGGTTTCATGTACCTTTAAATATATATTTTATGTGTGTGTATATATATATATATATATATGTTGTTTTTTTGTAAAGTATATACCTATACCTATATATCTATATGAACATATACAGATTAGATAGATATCTATTTTTAAGTGAAGTACATAGGAATTTCAAGAATTTATATTTAAAAAAGTAAAATATTAAAATTGATTAAAAAGGATATTGTATGTTTCAAGGTATTTGATTGGAATGGGCTCAAAAGTGTATATACTGTATATGGACTGTTAGACATTCATATATTGGATATCCGAGACAAATTGGGATTATTAATAGTTAATACTGCTTGTGACACACTGTTTAGCACAGAATTATGTGCGGCGATACAGCTATGTGAAAGACACAGTTATGTCCTATTTGTGATCTTGCGAAAAGTGGATGTGTCGCTGAACAGAGAAAAATGCCACAATCTGAGCTAGACATTTTATGGGAGCCATTCCTGAGGCTTGATTTAGCGGACCTAATATTCAGGATCAGTGTATGCGAACTGGAAAGCTACAAAGTTTGTTATCTGTGTTATTGGGTGTGCTAGAGCAATGTAACATAGTAACATAGTAGATGAGGTTGAGAAAAGACAAAAGTCCATCGAGTTCAACCTATACAAATCTAAAATATATACAAAAAGCTCCAGTTAAGCTTAAATAATCCCACTAAAAGGTGACCCATTTAATACTAGCAATCATATCCATGAATTTTGTTTATAGAGAGAAATGTATCCAAATAATTTTTAAATGTATCTAGGGTATTGGCATTCACTACCTCCTTTGGTAATGAGTTCCAAAATGTTATTGCTCTTACAGTGAAAAAAGGTTTCCATTGCAGGAGATTAAATCTCCTTTCCTCCAACCTTAAATTGTGACCTCTGGTCACAAACAATTTTCTTGGAATAAACAGCACTTCTGCCATCTCTGTATATGGGCCTTGAATATATTTATATAAAGTAATCATGTCACCTCTTAAGCGCCTTTTTTCTAAAGCAAACAGACCCAGTTTTGCTAGCCTCTCCTCATAGGTTAAATTCTCCAATCCCCTTATTAGCTTTGTGGCCCTTCTCTGAACTTTTTCTAGTTCCACAATATCTTTTTTTGCGATCGGTCCCCAGAACGGCACTCCATACTCAAGGTGAGGTCTTACCAGGGCTTTATATAGTGACAGAATAATGCTTTCCTCCCTTGAGTAAATGTCTCTTTTAATACATGCTAGTATCTTATTAGCCTTTGAAGCTGCTGCCCTGCATTGTGCACCCATCTTTAGCTTGTTATCTATTACTACTCCCAAATCCCTTTCCTCCTGTGTTTGGCTAAGTCTTGTCCCATTTAAATAATACGTTGCCTGCTTATTTTTACTTCCAAAATTTAGAACCTTGCATTTTCCCGTATTAAATCTCATTTTCCATTTACCTGCCTATACTTCTAATTTTTGCAGGTCCCTTTGTAACGAAAGTTCATCCTGCTCTGACCTAATGACCTTACTTAACTTAGTATTATCTGCAAAAATAGAGATGTCGCTATTTAATCCTAGCTCCAAGTCATTTATAAAAATATTAAAAAGAATAGGGCCCAGCACTGATCCCTGGGGTACTCCACTGATTACCTTTGTCCAATCTGAGTATGATCCATTTACTACTACTCGTTGCTCCCTATCTTTAATCCAGTTATTTATCCACAAACTAACATTTTCAGCTATTCCCAGTCCCTTAATTTTGTGCATTAATCTCTCATGTGGCACTGTATCAAACGCCTTTGCAAAATCTAAGTATATCACATAAACTGATTCCCCTTTATCTATATGTTTACTTACTTCCTCATAAAATCTAATTAGATTAGTTTGACATGATCTATTTCTCATAAAACCATGCTGATTAGAACTCATAATCTTGTTTACATGAATATGCTCATCAATATTATCCCTTATAATCATTTCAAATATCTTCCCCACTATTGATGTCAGACTAACTGGTCTATAGCTTCCTGGATCATCCCTACTTCCCTTTTTGAAGAGTGGCACCACATCAGCTTTACGCCAATCCTTGGGTACCATGCCTGAGGATAATGAGTCTTGAAAAATTAAGAGTAGATGTTTGTCTATAACAGTGCTAAGTTCCCTCAACACCCTTGGGTGTATTCCATCTGGGCCTGGAGTTTTATTTACCTTAATATTATCCAATTTGTTCCTGATATCCTCTATACATAACCCAATTAATGGTATGGGCTGGCATATTCTATTAAGTTCCAAAGTATCATCCAATGGTTCCTCTCTTGTGTATACTGAAGAAAAAAACTGGTTTAGTATCTCAGCCTTCTCCCTGTCACTGTTAATCATGCTACCCTCCCCGCATTTTAATGTAACTATATTGTCTTTCTTAGATTTTTTGCTATTTATGTACTTAAATAATCTTTTAGGGTTAGATTTAGAATCCTTTGCAATTAATTTTTTCATTTTCAATTTTGGCTAATTTGATTGCTTTTTTGCATGCTTTGTTACATTCCTTATAAATATGGAATTTTGAGTCTGTACTATTTTCTTTGAATAATTTAAATGCCCTACGTTTTTTCCTAATTTCTCTTAACACATTTATATTCAGCCACATTGGCTTGGATTTTTTATTTTTATTTTTATAACCATATGGTATTTGTTGATATGTATATTTATTTAGCAAAGTTTTAAATGTTATCCATTTATTTTTATTAGAGAATACTTTGTCCCAATTTATGTTATTTAATGATTTCCTTAAATCGTTGAATTTTGCTTTCTTAAAATTAAAAGTCTTGGTTAAACCTTTAAGAAACTGCTTATGAAAAGAAATTTCAAATGTGACCATGTTATGATCACTGTTACACAAATGGTCTTTGACTTCTATGTTTGATATTATATCTGTATTATTTTATAGCACTAAATCCAATATAGCGTTACTCCTAGTTGGCTCCTCTATTAATTGTGACAAGAAGTTATCCCTGAGAACATTTATAAATCTATCCCCCTTAGCTGAATTACTAGTTTCATTGGCCCAGTTTATATCAGGGTAGTTAAAATCTCCCATAATTACAGCACTGTTATTAGCAGCCTTACCTATTTGTATTAGTAGTTGAGTTTCATACAGGTCACTAATGTTGGGGTCTTGTAGCATGTTCCTAGTAATATTTTTTTAGGATTTCCCCCCCCACTCTTTATTTCCACCCACAGGGTCTCTACATTGTCGCCTGTATCAGAAATATCTTCCCTTATTGTAGGTTTAAGGTTACGTTTAATATACATGCAGATTCCTCCACCCCTTTTATTATTTCTGTCCCTTCTAAATAAAGTATACCCCTCTAAGTTAACAGCCCAGTCATGTGAATCATCCCACCAAGTTTCAATTATACTGATAACATCATAGTCCTCTTCTACAACTAAGAGCATCAGCTCCCCCATTTTACCCGTCATGCTTCTTGCATTTGTTGTCATACATTTAATTTTCATGTGCTTTCTGCTGATACTTGGTGTGCTTTCCTCCATACTTTCTAATGTGACATTTCTTAAGTCATCTCTTCCTTGAGATATCAAAGGACTGACAGATTCACAGACTGATCTCTTTATTCTATTGTGCTCTAATTGACCTTTTGCCTAGTTTAAAAGATTCTCTAAACTTGCTACCATCCTTTCCCCCAACACACCTGCACCCATGTCATTTAGATGCAATCCATCCTTACTGTACAAATTATACCCAAGTGAAAAGTCAGCCCAGTGCTCTAAAAAGTCAAACCCCTAATTTTTACACCATGTTTTTAACCATGAATTAACAGACCTTAGCTCCTTCTGCCTTACTGAATTAGCAAACTGCACTGGTAATATCTCAGAAAATATTACTTTGGAGGTCCTTGCTTTAAGCTTGCTACCTAACTCCCTGAAGTCATTTTTTAGGACTCTCCATCTCCCGCTGATTCCTTCATGAGTACCAATATGTACCATGACTGCAGGATCAGACCCACATCCCTCTAACAATCTATCAATACGCTCCACAATATGCCTAACACGAGCCCCTGTAAGACAGCAAACTGTTCTATTTAAAGGGTCTGGATGACAAATTACCCTATCAACCTTCCTAATAATAGAGTCTCCTACCACCAACATCTGTCTCAGGCCCTGACTTGTATGCTCTTCTTCCATGTCGGCCATGCTAAACCTTCTCTGGTTAATCTGATTTACCATGAACTAGTAATATCAAGTTGTGTGGTAATTTTAGTGAGGTCCTGCATTACTGCTTATGGCGTCCCATGCTAGCATTAGCGTGCCACTTGTAATCTGGGCCAAAATGTTTAATTATTCATAACAGAACAATTTTGCAATTCACTTTATTTATTTTACCTTTCCTTATAATTTTTCTCTGATAACTGTAATGTTTTTACTCCCCCAAGAGGCCGTAGTATATTCATTGAATGCAGAACGCTGACGTTGCTACACCCTAACCGCACATTGCTGCACAGTGAGTGCTTATATGTGCATGAGCTCTTTTACATTTGTCGTTACTTGGTCACTGTAACAAGTAAGATAAACAGCATTCCAGAGACTTTTCAAGAAAGCCCTTAACAGAACATTGGCATACTGGACATTTGTGGCGTCCCGGGGCCAGCTGTCTTGTCTGACTGTTGTGTTATTACTATGCCTGGTTTGGTTGTTCCCACAAAACATACTGCTCTGGACAGATTAATAAGCTAGTAATGAAGTCAATAAAGTAAGTGGCCTAATATTGTGGATGGTGACGGTCCCACCCCCACATGTCCCTCCACACTTTTGGTGACTATCTCCCTCAGGGGGCCACAGTTCTTAGTAACTGCTACCAATACCTGTCCTGGCAAGCATTGTCTGTAACATGATTTGTGTAGGTATATACATGTATTCCTACACCCCTTGCACAGTTATATTATATTGCTGACTTGGTGGAGTGGGGTATCCTATTTTAAGTAAGTGTGTATGTGTGTGTGTGAGTGTAAGTGTGTGTGTAAGTGTGTGTGTGGAAGTTTGTGTGTGCATGTTGTCAGTATATACCAGGGTTATAATACAATTTATTTATTATTATTCTTTAAAATAAAACCTCAATTAAAATGTATATACGAAACAATTGAAATTAATATTTATTCCTAAATTCTTTAGATTAGTTAAAATGTATATACACATTGAAATATATTAAGTAGAGACTAGTTTATGAATCATATTATACACGCTTATGCTGTTATAATATTCTATACTACAGGTCATAAAAATATATACCTTTAAAATTAACTTTACTCACAATGAATCATATTAAAATACCACAATAAAATACCAGAGTATGGACCGTTAATTTAGCAATGCTTAGTTAGACAATATAAGAAAATACTTTACCTTTAGCTACAATAAGGCAAATTCTAATATATATATATATATATATATATATATATATATATATATATATATATATATATATACAGAGACAGTGTGATACAGCGCTATGAACCTGGACAGTCCCAATTTCTAATCAAATATACCAGTATAGTCCTATGTGTATAGGTCTCCCTTTATTTTCTTCCAGTGACACCAATGGCAATGTCTGGAGGGAATTAGAGTTGTTTGATTCCACCTGCAGCCTATTCCCAAAGGTGAGAGAAGTTCCCCTGTAGACAGGGAAGCTCCTTGGGACAAGAAATTCTGAAACAGAAGAGGGAAGGGCGCACAGCAGAGAAAAACTCCTGGTGTAGTATGTCTAGACCCTTGTTTAAACAATTACAATGCGGTGACAAATGCGAACTCACGTGTTTCCACCTCAACCATATGAGGTATAGATAAGACTCTGAGTGGTGAATGTCCACTAAGGAAGGCAATCAAATCCCCTTGCGTCTGCAATCTGTTTTTCACTCCTCATAGACAGTCCTCACCTCTCCGGCAGAAACGTAACCACTTCTAGAAAGGGGGGCTGTGAAATATATCTTGGAGGAAATCCTTCTTACAAACGTTATTGATTTAGGGGATGAATGGATGTATGTATCAAACACCATAAAGTTCTTAAAAGGGTGTTTTTATTTAGATACACAAGTCATAAATGAAACATATTAAACTTCCATAAAAAACTTCCATAAAATGATCACTCATAAAAAAACGCTTATGCCAGTTCATATACAATTTGTGTACATATAAACGGTGGTTGTGGAAAACTCACTCGTATTCAATATTCCACTCTGGCTGGTTAGAAAATTCCCAGTGAATCTGGGTACTTGGCAAGCAGTGCCATAGCACTTCGTTGCTCGATCTCGGCTGGTGAGGGGGCGTGGCCTGATGAGTTTCGTGACTCGATTGGTCACTTCATCAGAGGTAGGGTACGCCCCCCCTAAGCCTCCTAGTTGTACACTTGTGACGTCAGTATGTGGTGTCTGCCTCCATGTTTGATTTGGTTACCAATGTGATTTGAGTGATTCGTTCTGAGGGCAAATTGATATAGCATAGAACGATATCACTATCTCCCCTCAATAAATTAAAACTTCTTTTGTTTAATCACTTTAAAAATGATGTCTTGTGTGATTAATATATAAAACCACTCCAAGCTTTAAAACACTTCTCACTAAAAATAGCCTTTCTATCTATTTATTACTTTGGAACCTTTCCCTCATTTAATAAAAGTATTTTCCAAAAAGACATTTCTTTATTCTACCTATACTTGTGAAAATGTTGTTTGCAGCTAAGATACTGCTATATTCACTCCTGGACCTGTGTGTGTGAACATATATTTTTGCCTCAAAGTTCTTTGCATATATAGAAACCAGTTGAGCTCTCTCTTTACCTATGTTTTTATTCTAATTTTTCTTTTGATTTTTATCTTTATTTTGACTGTTGTTTTATTTTCTGGCTGTTTCTTATTTATAAGAAAGCCGCCAAATCTATATCCTTATTTAGTCCCCCTGGATCCAAGCTTTTCAAAGCGTGGATCCAAAAGGTCTCTCTTTTTCTCAACTCCAGCAATCGGCTCCCTCCCCTGGGTCCTACTGTTACCTGCTCAATTGCTTTGATAAAAAATTGTGATGGATCCAGCTTCTATGTTTTTCATATGCTCGAGGCATCTCACCTTTAGAATTCTTTTTGTTCTTCCAATGTACCTTAATGGGGTGTTGCATTTGCACTCGAGCATATAAACAACATAGTCTGATTTACAATTTAATCTTCCTTTAATTTGATTTAACTCTCCTTTTCCATCCATCCCAATGGTTTTGTTATAGTTTTTGGATATATGAGTATGACTGCAACACACACAGTTCTTTCTAAGGCATTTAAAAAATCCCTGTATTTGGGGCAGCCCCATATTCCTTTTATCTTCTTTTGGGTCACTAATAATACTAGGTGCCAGGATGTTTTTAATGCATTTGTTCTTTTTAAAAATAACCTCCGGATATTTTCCCAAGGTATCTTTTAGTAGAGTGTCTTCTAAAAGAATGTTCCAATGTTTTTTAAAAATATTTTTAACCTGTATATACCCAGTATTGAATGTAGTAACAAAACTGAGGCATTTATTATTAACTTTTTTCTCCATTTTAGCTGCCCCATTTAGCTGTCCTTGTACCACATCACTTGTTGTTATTTTGTCACTCCTCTTGTTTTTGCCTCTAACCAGATCATTTCTATTTAGGTTTTTAGCTTTATTATATGCCTTCTCAATATTTCCTATTTTGAAATGCTTTTCCCTAAATCTTAATTTTAACCTTTCAGCCTCATCTCCAAAGTCACTTATACGGCTACAATTTCTCCTTATTCTTTGGAACTGCCCGAAAGGCACATTCTCAATCCACTTGGGATGATGTCCACTTCGGCCGTCCAAAAAAACATTGGTATCTGTTTCCTTCTTATAGCCTCTTGTGCCCACCGTATTCCCCTCCTTAACGAGGATTACATCCAGGAAGTTTATCTCATCTGTATTTGAGCTACCAGTGAATTTCAAATTCATGTTATTTAAGTTCAACTCTTCCATGAACACTGACCAGCTTGTTAAATCCCCATCCCAGATGATTAGAACATCATCTATATACCTCCTCCAAAATATGAGATGTTCATTTCTGAAGTCTTCACTGTCATAGATCATTTTATCCTCTAGATGCCCCACATACAAATTTGCAAAGTTTGGTGCAAATTTTGTCCCCTTGGTGGTGCCCTTTTTCTGTAAGTAAAATTTGCCCTGAAACAGAAAGTAATTATTTTCCAGAACAAATCTTATATACTCTGTTAGGAAATCCTGTTGAACCAGAGGGTATTCCTCTTCTTTTTCCAAAAAATATCTCACAGCATCTATGCCACCGCCATGGGGAATGGATGTATATAGGGCTGATATATCAAATGTAGCCCACCTGTACGTGGGTTTCCAATTTACCGTTTGTATTATTTGTAGCAATTGTGGTGTGTCCCTTAAGTAAGATCTAAGGCCAATCACCATTGATCTCAAAAAGCCATCTATATATTCGGACAACTTCGCTGTTAGCGAATTAATGCCCGATATAATTGGTCTCCCGGGTGGGCACATCTGGTCCTTGTGGATCTTTGGCAAGTGATAGAATATAGCTATATTCGGTTCATCACTTGCCAAAAATTTCCACTCCTTTTCATTTAATACCTTATCTCTGTGACCTTGATTAACATGTAGTCTATATTCATCTAGATATTGGTGAGTGGCATCGCTATTCAGTATCTCATAGGTCTCTATATCCGATAGCAGATTGTACGCCTCTTTCAGGTAGTCAACCTTATCCTGCATGACGATGCCACCCCCCTTATCTGCAGCCCTAAAAATTAGATGGTCTTTTTCTTTCAGACCTTTTAGAGCTGCCTTTTCTTTCAGACTTAAATTGTGTTTATTTATTTTAAAATATTTACACAATTCTGAACACTCTTGAATAACTGCATCTTTAAACTGAGAGATAAACCTCCCTTGTGAATGTACCGGGAAGAAAATTGATTTTGGTTTCAGTTTGCTATGAATGCAGTTTTCTATTTCTAAGCCATCATCCTCATGTATAGACCATAACTCCTGATTGCTCTGTGACTGACTGTTAAATTCTTGCTCTAGGTCAGCTAGTGCCTGTAGGGTCTCTTTTTCATCCTCAGTTAGAGTGACCCCAATCTGATTGGTTTTACCCTTATTGAAATGTCTAGTTAATGTTAGCTTCCTTATAAACTTATTAATGTCCACAAAGAGATTAAAGGAATCTGGGATTTGTGTGGGTGAGAAGGAAAGACCTCTTTTTAAGACTTTCTCTTCTATTGTGTTTAGTGTGTAGGAGGAAATATTGAATATTTTTATTGTTTCCTCTACCGTACTTATTGTGGTCTCCTTCTTTTTGTGTTGAATCCTTCTACCTGCCCTACATCCTCTTCTAAATCTATTGTTCTTTTTCTTCCTTTTGTTTGATTTTGTCCGTGATTGGGCCTCCATTCTAGGTCCCAACCTACCTGTTTGGGTCTTGCCCCTTCTACTGAGGGTCTTGGTCTGAACCTGTTTCCTGTGCCTTGTTCTAAAAAATGGCTCTGGACATAAGGTCCCTGATTTATACCTGTAGTTTCTACTGGTGCGGGGTGAAATATTTCAAAATCCTCCCATTCAGTATCTTCATACTCCTGTTGGTCCCTACATTCCCTCCATCTATGTGGGGTACCTCCATTGTGTTGTTGACTTCTCTGTCTAGACCTATTGGAGTTGTTATGTCTATAATAATTATTATTAGAATACCCTTGAGAGTGATTGTAGTTATTGGTATTATTAAAGTTATGATTATTCTTGTTCTCCTTCTTGTTATTTTTATTTTTATTATTATTGTAAGTATTATTCTGACCATTGTTCCTTTGATATGGTGGTTTATAAGTCTGTTTTATTAACTCTGGTTTGTTGAAGTTAAAATGAGACTTCTCAGTGTTTGTTAGTAGTGGTGTGCCTGGTGTTAGTGGCGTAGCTGGTACAGTAGTATCTGTTTCAAGATTCTCTGCTTCCTCTTTTTGTTTAGCGAAAAAATCCCTTTCAAATTTTTTCTTTTTCTTTTGTTTGAGATCCATTTCTAATTTGTTTAAACGTTCTCTAATTTCCCTATCCAATTTGTCATACTGTTCATTTCCTTTATACACTAGCACTAGATTTTCTAGTTTTTTAAGCTCTATGGTTACCCTTTCAAGATTCTGTTCCCTAAATTTTATGATTACTTTAATCAGGCGAACTGAACAGTCACCTAAAATTGTGTCCCATTCAGTTAACAGCTCTATATCTGTGCTGTTAAAAATTGGAACTTTGGATAGTGTAAGCCCTTTTGGAATGATACCAGCTTTTAAGTATGTTTCTAAACCAATAATATCACACCAATTTGAAATTTGAATCCTGCTTAGTTTCTCTATTTGTTTAAAAAGTTCCCTGGGGTTATTAGTATTCTCTGTTTCCATACCATCCCCATTTATATTTACAGATAGGGATCTTTTCTTATTAGTAGTATCAAAATATACACCAAATGTCTGGGAATCCATGATATACAGCAGCTATAACAAAAAATTGCACAATTCTTTCCAAATCACAAGTGACAGAGAAAACAATTACACAATAAAATTGCAGGAATACAGAGACAGTGTGATACAGCGCTATGAACCTGGACAGTCCCAATTTATAATCAAATATACCAGTATAGTCCTATGTGTATAGGTCTCCCTTTATTTTCCTCCAGTGACACCAATGGCAATGTCTGGAGGGAATTAGAGTTGTTTGATTCCACCTGCAGCCTATTCCCAAAAGTGAGAGAAGTTCCCCTGTAGACAGGGAAGCTCCTTGGGACAAGAAATTCTGAAACAGAAGAGGGAAGGGCACACAGCAGAGAAAAACTCCTGGTGTAGTATGTCTAGACCCTTGTTTAAACAATTACAATGCGGTGACAAATGCAAACTCACGTGTTTCCACCTCAACCATATGAGGTATAGATAAGACTCTGAGTGGTGAATGTCCACGAAGGAAGGCAATCAAATCCCCTTGCGTCTGCGATCTGTTTTTCACTCCTCATAGACAGTCCTCACCTCTCCGGCAGAAACGTAACCACTTCTAGAAACTAGAATATGCTCGCCAAAGTTATCAATAAAGCTGTCAAAAAGCAGCGCACCAAGTACGGGGCGATGAGCAGCGGACTGTGATAGTTATCACTCATCTGATCTCGCTGCTCTTCGGCTTTTTGACAGCTTTATTGACAAGCTATCACTAAGCACCCACACTAACTATACTGTTCTACCCCCTATACCGGCGCCCCCGGAGCCCCCCGCAACTAAATAAAGTTATTAACCCCTAAACCGCCACTCCTAGACCCCGCCACAACTCTTATAAATGTATTAACCCCTAAACCGCCGCTCCCGGACACCGCTGCCACCTACATTATACCTAGTAACCCCTATCCTGCCCCCCCTATACCGCCACCACCTATAATAAAGTTATTAACCCCTATCCTGCGGATCCCGGACCCCGCCGCAACTAAATAAATAGTTTAACCCCTAAAAAGCTGCTCCCGTACCCCGCCGCAACCTATATTAAACTTTTTAACCCCTATTCTGCCCCCCTACACTGTTGCCACCTATAATAATTTTATTAACCCCTATCCTGCCCCCCTATACCACCGCCACTGTAATAAAATTATTAACCCCTAAACCTAAGTCTAACACTAACCCTAACACCCCCCTAACTTAAATATTAATTAAATAAATCTAAATAATATTTCTCTTATTAACTAAATTAATCCTATTTAAAACTAAATACTTACCTTTAAAATAAACCCTAATATAGCTACAATATAAATAATAATTATATTGTAGCTATCTTAGGATTTATTTTTATTTTACAGGCAAATTTCAATTTATTTTAACTAGGTACAATAGCTATTAAATAGTTATTAACTATTTAATAGCTATCTAGTTAAAATAAAAAGAAATTTACCTGTAAAATAAAAACTAACCTAAGTTACAATTACACCTAACACTACACTATACTTTAATAAATTATTCCTATTTAAAGCTAAATACTTACCTGTAAAATAAACCCTAAGATAGCTGCAATGTAATTAATAATTACATTGTAGCTATTTTAGGATTTATATTTATTTTACAGGCAACTTTGTATTTATTTTAGCTAGTTAGAATAGTTATTAAATAGTTATTAACTATTTAATAACTACCTAGCTAAAAGAAATACAAAATTACTTGTAAAATAAATCCTAACCTAAGTTACGATTAAACCTAACACTACACTATCATTAAATTAATTAAATAAATTACCTACAAATAACTACAATTAAATTCAATTAAATAAACTAACTAACGTACAAAAAATATAAAAAGCTAAGTTACAAAAAATTAAAAAAACATTTCAAAAATATTACAACAATTTTAAGCTGCTTACACCTAATCTAAGCCCCCTAATAAAATAACAAAGCCCCCCAAAATAAAAAAATTCCCTACCCTATTCTACATTAAAAAGTTACCAGCTCTATTACCTTACCAGCCTTTAAAAGGGCCTTTTGCAAGGCATGCCCCAAAGAAAACAGCTCTTTTGCCTGTAAAATAAAAATACAACCCCCCAACATTAAAACCCACCGCCCACATTCCCCTACTCTAACCCAAACCCCCCTTAAATAAACCTAACACTACCCCCCTGAAGATCATCCTACCTTTAGCCGTCTTCAGCCAGCCGACCCACCGATGGAACTGAAGAAGAGATCCGGAGCGGCAGAAGTCATCATCCAAGGGGCGCTGAAGAAGTCTTCCATCCGATTGAAGTCATCATCCAAGGGGCGCTGAAGAGGTCTTCCATCCGATTGAAGTCTTCATCCAAGCGGCGTCTTCAATCTTCATCCATCCGGAGCGGAGCGGAGCCATCTTCAGACGAGCCGACGCGGAGCCATCCTCTTCTTCCCGACGACTAACGACGAATGAAGGTTCCTTTAAGGGACGTCATCCAAGATGGAGTCCCTTCAATTCCGATTGGCTGATAGGATTCTATCAGCCAATCGGAATTAAGGTAGGAAAAATCTGATTGGCTGATTGAATCAGCCAATCAGATTGAAGTTCAATCCGATTGGCTGATCCAATCAGCCAATCAGATTGAGCTCGCATTCTATTGGCTGTTCCGATCAGCCAATAGAATGCAAGCTCAATCTGATTGGCTGATTGGATGACTTCTGCCGCTCCGGATCTCTTCTTCAGTTCCATCGGTGGTCGGCTGGCTGAAGATGGCTAAAGGTAGGATGATCTTCAGGGGGTAGTGTTAGGTTTATTTAAGGGGGGTTTGGGTTAGAGTAGGGGTATGTGGGTGGTGGGTTTTAATGTTGGGGGGGGTTGTATTTTTATTTTACAGGCAAAAGAGCTGTTTTCTTTGTGGCATGCCCCGCAAAAGGCCCTTTTAAGGGCTGGTAAGGTAATAGAGCAATAGGGTAGGGATTTTTTTTATTTTGGGGGGCTTTGTTATTTTATTAGGGGGCTTAGATTAGGTGTAAGTAGCTTAAAATTGTTGTAATATTTTTTAAATGTTTTTAACTTATTTTTTTTATTTTTTGTAACTTAGCTTTTTTTATTTTTTGTACTTTAGTTAGTTTATTTAATTGTATTTAATTGTAGTTATTTGTAGGTAATTTATTTAATTAATTTAATGATAGTGTAGTGTTAGGTTTAATTTTAACTTAGGTTAGGATTTACTTTACAAGTAATTTTTTATTTATTTTAGCTAGGTAGTTATAAAATAGTTAATAACTATTTAATAACTATTCTAACTAGCTAAAATAAATACAAAGTTACCTGTAAAATAAATATAAATCCTAAAATATCTACAATGTAATTATTAATTACATTGTAGCTATCTTAGGGTTTATTTTACAGGTAAGTATTTAGTTTTAAATAGGAATAATTTATTAAAGTATAGTGTAGTGTTAGGTGTAATTGTAACTTAGGTTAGTTTTTATTTTACAGGTAAATTTCTCTTTATTTTAACTAGGTAGCTATTAAATAGTTAATAACTATTTAATAGCTATTGTACCCAATTAAAATAAATTGAAAGTTGCCTGTAAAATAAAAATAAATCCTAAGATAGCTACAATATAATTATTATTTATATTGTAGCTATATTAGGGTTTATTTTAAAAGTAAGTATTTAGTTTTAAATAGGATTAATTTAGTTAATAAGAGAAATATTATTTAGATTTATTTAATTCATATTTAAGTTAGGGGGGTGTTAGGGTTAGTGTTAGACTTAGGTTTAGGGGTTAATAATTTTATTACAGTGGCGGCGGTGTACAGGGGGCAGGATAGGGGTTAATAAATTTATTATAGGTGGCAACGGTGTAGGGGGGGCATATTAGGGGTTAATAAGTTTAATATAGATGACGGCGGGGTCCGGGAGCGGCGGTTTAGGGGTTAAACAATTTATTTAGTTGCGGTGGGGTCCGGGATCGGCAGGATAGGGGTTAATAACTTTATTATAGGTGGCGATAGTGTAGGGGGGGCAGGATAGGGGTTAATAGGTATAATGTAGGTGGCGGCGGGGTCCGGGAGCGGCGGTTTAGGGGTTAATACATATATTATAGTTGCGGCGTGGACCGGGAGCGGCGGTTTAGGGGTTAACATATTTATTATAGCTTGCGGTGGGCTCCGGGAGCGGCGGTTTAGGGGGTAATACATTTATTTAGTTGCGGCGGTGTAGGGGGGGACAGATTAGGGGTGTTTAGACTCGGGGTACATGTTAGGGTGTTAGGTGTAGACATCTCCCATAGGAATCAATGGGATGTCTGGCAGCAGCGAACATGAACTTTCGCTATGGTCAGACTACCATTGATTCCTATGGGATCCGCCGCCTCCAGGGCGGCGGTTTGAAAACCAGGTACGCTGGGCCAGAAAAGTGCCGAGCGTACCTGCTAGTTTTTTGATAACTAGCAAAAGTAGTCAGATTGTGCCGAACTTGTGTGCGGAACATCTGGAGTGACGTAAGAATCGACCTGTGTCGGATTGAGTCCGGTGGATCGAAGCTTACGTCACTATATTCTACTTTTGCCGGTGTCTAGGGCTTGATAACTTAGGCAAATCAGCCTCGACACAAATACGCTGCAGAATTCCAGCGTATTTGAGGTTGACCGCTTGATAACTAGGGGCCTATTTCTGCACTGCCTCACTCATGGAGCATGAAGAAATAATGAGACAGCCACTGTTATATTCCAGGAAATCCTTTGCCGTACAGGGTATGGTGCTGGTCCTTAAGGATTAATATGATAACAACACTGCTGTGTTAAAACCGATTTTTACCATTTTACCTTTATTACAGGAAATAAATGTTTTTCCAGTTAATCTTCTTGCCTGTTGTTAATGTTTTAAGTATATATATATATATATATAATTATCAAGTGTTCAATGGTCCACCATAGTGAAAAAAAAAAAGAAATGCTCTAAGGGGTTAAACTTATTTTTAGAAGTGCTGATCCTAAGCGAAAACTGAGAGTGACCCATTCAGAGGCAGCATTTGTGCAGCTAGATCGTGGCTTTGCATGTGTTAAATATAGAGACTTGTAGCCTTACTAGTGTTAAAGCAGTTACTTTTTTCACTATAATGGTCCTTTAATAGTATATTTTCTGCTCATTACCTACTTTATACAGTGAAGAACAAGGAACACATACATGTATTGTTGTTAATAAATAAAGTATGTTAGATGAGCTCAATGTAAAGACATTTTTTTTAGATTTTCTTTCATGATTGAGATATGAGAATACAATATTAAAAAACGTTCCAATTTACTTTTATTACCAAATTTGCTTCTTTCTCTTGTTATTCTTTGTTGAAGGGATATCTAGATAGGTAACTTGCGCACATCTGGAGCACTACATAACAAGAAATAGTGTTGCCATCTAGTGCGCTTGCTAATGAGTAACTTTGTTGCAAAACTGCTGCCATATAATATTGCAGTTATGTGCACACTCCTTAATTTACATTCCTGCTTTTCAGCAAAGAATAACAAGAAAACAAAGATAATTTGATAATAGAAGTAAATTGGAAAGTTGTTTAAAATTGTATGCTCTATCTGAATCATTAAAGCACATTTTGGGGTTTATGCCCGTTTAACCCATTTTTTCTACATTATCAAGTGACTTTGTGGTGCACTATCACTAGGTTTACAAATGGACTGGAATGGTTTAAAATGACGTGAAAAGCTTTGCCATGCACCAAACAAACTTCTGATGGATTTGAATGGGCGTCTCTGATAGTCTCATATTTATTTTTAGTTATGAAATCACCACAACACTTTTAAGACTAAGTAATGACCCAAAATATGGGTTATGTGAAAATTGCCAATATCATTGGAACTTGAAATGTATTTTACGTTTAATGTACAACAAGACAAACAGCCTTGGGCAAGATTACATGTGAGGCATCGCCCACCAAAGCCGGCGCCGCCGGTTTTTACATGGTTTTGGTATCACATATATGGCATAGCATACAAGTTACGCTTGTATATTTTACCCGTCTCCCGCATTTTTTACTCCCATAAACTATCATAGAACTGATGTCGCCATTCGGTATTACATATTCAGCGCAAGGACTTATATGCGCGGAATTGAGAAAATCTATTCCATTTTCATCTCGCCACACATAGGCAGGCGCAGCAACCCTCAAATAGCTAAAGGGACAGTATACTATAAAATTGTTTTTCTCTTTCCAATTACTTTTTTTACTTGCTGCAGAGTATAAAATTTATGAGATTTGCTTTTTTTTTTTTTTGAAAATAGTTTTTTATTGAGGTAAAAGGAAAAACTTAACATACAGGAATCCATCTGCACAGGTGAGGTATACAATGCAATGCCATTACAGGAGTCAACAACATTAGATATGCAGTGATATATGTATGAATAGGCATAAATTGACCAATTCAAAAAAAAATGGCTACAAGTGATAAAAAAATAATGATGTTATTGAAATGCAATCTGTGCAGAGGTGTAAAGGACCTCTTTTTTTTTTTTTTTGTAATCCAGACACAAACTAATAAAACACTAAATGTCAACAGGCAACTGTGTGGATTAAAGGGGGGTAGGGGAATCAGTGGGCCAAAGCCACTCTTGATGAGGGAAGGAGAGGGGGGGGCGGGCTAGTATAGTGGAAATTGACTTAAAGTAAGGAGCTGTCAGCAATAAGATTCAGTACATAGGGTAATTAAAGAGAAAGGCACTCATCTAATAATACTGAATCACGGTACCTGCACATGCTAAGGATATGTCATAGCTAGTTTAATTGAGTGTCCTACCTAGGGATCCCACAGGTTTTTATAAATAAAGCCTCAACCTGTAGCTAGTTTGGAGTCACACTTCTGATACAATGATAGTAAGGGTGGTAGAGATAACAAGGGTTTACTATAAGAGCATGCTGGTCAGTGAAGGTGGAATATAGTTGAAGAAAAATCAAGGTACAATTTGAGGAGCATCAGACTCTATTGGACAGTTATAAGCCTGAGAGGTTTAATGTAATGTACAGGGTTAAAGGATTAGAGATAGGGTAATGGTAATTCCTCGCTGAGGCTACTAGGCTGATCTACATATAGTCTTGGGGTATTGATAGATAGGAGTGGGATTACTAAATATGTAACCTAAAGTCTCATAACATGGCTGAAGTACCCATTATATATTAATATAGGTAAATAGAGGCATAGGGTGAGTGGTTATTGCACTACCTATAGAATGTGGATACACATTATGTAGGGTTAAGGAGAGTTCTCTTCTACTAAAGTGTTTCCTTATGGAGTAGGAGTCACTGTAATGTATATACATTACAAAGGTAGGTGATATCTAAATATGAGTGGCTGTAAATTGGTGGGGGTAGTGTTGATTCACCTGGAGGAGCGTGTGTCAAATACAGTACTAGTATTGTCCGCTTGAGGTAGGGAGGAAAGTGGTGGTTTATTTATGCTAAGCGTGGGGAAAACTGAAGTTTAGGCCCCTACGTTCTAACTGGTGGGGATAAGGATGCAGTATGGAATGGAATGTAATATGATAGAGAATGTCAAACTATCAGCAGTGATCTCTAATACAAAGTTTGAAAGTTACATGTACATCTATGAAGTCTTAAAAAGACCCCCATGCCTTGTTAGATTAGTAGCTAAGAAGAGTGAATAGGGCTATATATTCCTTAATATCTTCAGTGGAATGCACTGTTTAACCATATGGGTATGAAAATGTTATAGGCTATGCACTTTACTAGTTAGAGTGAGATGGGAAAATTGAGACATACAATAATATTTATATCTGTACTAGCTGTAAAGTCCAAGTAATCACAAATGTTTAAATAAAAGACAGCTAAGGTAGCAAGCAACTTAGTCATATGGTTTCCATACAAAGGTGTGATACAACAGGCATCATAAATGGATTAATAACAAAGGAAGTTAATATTGAACCAGGCTGCTTGCTGAACTATAGCAAGAGAAAAGTCATCTGTAATGTAGAGCCTTGCAAATTAAGCCCTCAGTCCCAAATTTTCAAGCTTATGGGCCGTCATTAAGGTATGAGAGAACAAATATGGAGGGCATTATCATGGTAATTACACGGCTCTAGTGTTAGAAAAGTATTGCAGAGTGTCAAGCATTTGTGAGAGTCATCTCTCACAGCAAGTTCCTGGTGTAATCAGCCGATTCCTGCTTTGTCTGTGCTAAGGGCCCCTTGAATACCGAAGTTGCTGTGAGTTATTGTATAAGATTGACCCCTTAGTCGTCGCCGGGCGGGTGGATTAAGTTGTGACTGCGGCCCGCTACTTAGCTGAGTGAGCTGGTAGGTCAAAGTACCTAGTGTGGAGCTAGACTGAAATGGCAGCGGGACCGCTCCGGGAGGAGAGCACAGGGGAGAATGGTCTGTTTCAGGTACGGGCTGTTCAGATGAGGTCTTCCCCATGTCAGTCATACTGACCGTAGCAGCGGGCAACAGAGGAAGAAGAGGTCTGGACGTGTGCGGAGGTCCATATAACAATGCGGCAGCATATTTCTGCGTGCACATTTGAGGATCGAAGTGTTGTTCCACATGGCAGTGCTCCTCTGCTGTCTCTTCCAATATGGCGTGGGTACCATGGCGGTCCCTCCCGGTGCCCAGTGAGCGGATGTCAGAGGTAAGTTGGGTATAATGAAAATCCATCCGTTGTCCTAGGTCCCCGAGGAGGGCCACCACTGCATCCATCTCACTCATCATAGTGCACTGTGGGTTTAGCTTTTTTGACCGGATCTGCGTGGAATCGAAATAAAGATCTGTGCGGCAGGCCTCCGTATCATATCTGTCCACTTATATTAGCAATCTCTATGTTCAAGGTTGCAAAATGAGCGTCTAATTTGAATGTGGGCATTGTCAGAGAGCCACATATATGGTTAATCTGGTCAGGCTGTAGGTTTCTCAGTATAAAATCTTTAATTTAGATTGCCAGGCTGCAGAGCTGTAAGATTTTCCGACCGCCATGATTGCCTCTTGGCCACGCCCCCCCGAGATTTGCTTTTTTAAGGTTTATTTGTGTATTTGAAATAGCTGATTTTGTGTTTTGAAATGGGTTGAGCTTGTAGGTATAATCAGATCTCGTTACTTTATCACATTGTGTACATATACTTACTTCATTATTTTATATCTGTTCATAAACCAATCACCAATACTTGGAGAGAACAATGGAAAATTAAAATGTTATTACCTTATCTCTTTTAGAACCCACTGGTGGTGTAATTTATTCTACTGGCTGTATTAACACAGCTTTGCCTTGAGGCCAAAATATTTAAGGATGGGTTTTGGATACCACAGGCTTAATAAAATATTTCAAATGCAATCATATGGGTAAAGGAAATACTTGTAAACAATTGAATACACTCTAGCAGGTAAAGGGGATCATTGGGAACACTTTTGAGTAAACTGTCCCTTTAAACCTTGCTCCCCACTTAATTATTAAAATCAATATTTCAATTGTGTCAAACAATCACAAACAGCATAACCTCTCACCTGCAGCCTTAAAACACCTGACAATGCACACCCTATCAGTAACATCAGTATTATTATATATATCCATGTGTCAATTTATATTGGATGTGAGATACATTGATTTACATCTTATAAGTGAATATTACTATATGTACCCTTCATACACAGCTATGTGGATGTGAGTTATAGTACAATAATATGTCATAAACATGATAATATTACCTGTTTTTTATTGCCATTTTAACACAGGTCATATTATATGTTTTAACAATATTAGTGTACTAAAACACACCTCACATGGATGTGTATGACAATTACATGGTAAATAACAGAGGACAAGGTTTATGGTGAACTATTATATATATATATATATATATATATATATATATATATATATATATATATATATACAGACAAGCAGGAAATTGCACTCCCAATGACCAAAGTCCTTAAGCCCTGGGTGCAGCAAACAAAATAGATAGAAATACAGGACAAGCGCACTCCAAGGGACTTATCAAAAATCACTTTAATCAGTGTATTAAAGTGATTTTTGATAAGTCCCTTGGAGTGCGCTTGTCCTGTATTTATATATATATATATATATATATATATATATATATATATATATATATATATTGGCTTCTTGGATGAGGGAGCTGAGGTGCCTGTAGTGGATTGACTTGTTCTCCTTGTTCTAGCAGATTCTGGTGTTTCTGCTGGTGTGCTGGCCACAGATGATAGGCTGGGGGCCTGCTGGTGTGTAGATTTTGTTCTCTCCATTTATTGTCCATCTGCATCTGCATGTCAGGCAGAATTCTCATAATCTGTGACTGGTTTTGAACACTTGCATTTAACGATGCTGCAATGTCCCTCTGCAGCTCTATGCTACATTTGTGTAACCACTCTTGGCCCCTGAAGAACCTCTCTTGGCCTCTATGTATGCTCTCAGTGCTTGTGACGAGCCTCCTCTGGAGTGTAATGTATTCCTCACCCAGGGGAGAATACAATGCATCCACAGGCTCTTGAGCAACAGGGCTGGCAGTTGCATGAGGGCCAGGATCTTGGAGAAGAGGTGATGCCTGTGGAGGTGCTTCTGGTGCTTGAGGGGCAACCATAGTTTCTGGTGCTTGAGGGGCAGTTGTAGTTTCTGGTGATTGTGGGGCAGTTGTAGTTTCTTGTGCTTGAGGGGCAGTTGTAGTTTCTGCTGCTTGAGGGGCAGCTGTAGTTTCTGCTGTATTTTCATCTGCAGATGTTGGAGCTCATCCCAGGGAAGAGGATGGTGGAGCTCGTCCCAGGGAAGAGGATGGTGGAGCTCATCCCAGTGAATAAGATGGTGGAGCTCTCATAGATGATTGATATTCCCATTGATGACCAGTGTGTGACCACTCAGCCTCTACAATAGGCACATCCTGTTACATAGTCTGTGGATAATATCCATGACTGACATGAGACTGTGATTGTGTTGTGGGGGTGTAAATACATGGACCCTTTGTGCCTGTCTTGGCTCCCCCTCAAAACCAAAGGGAGGATATTCCTCTGGCTAGGAATGTTGCCAGTGGTCATATGGCAATGTCGGTGGCATCACTCCCAGGTCCTTAACTGAAGCCATCCAACCATACTCATGCCTGGGAGCACACTGTTCCTGTGGTTGCCTGAAGACTGGTGGTGGTGGTGGTGGTGGTGGTTGTTGTGGTGGTGGCATGACTGTTTCTATCCTTGTGACAGGAGGTTCTGTGGAGGATTTAAAGGATGAGAGGGATTAGAACAGTCAGATATATGTCCATGTGGGCATACAATGTACATTGATACATACTAGGGCCTATACTGATTCTCATGTCAAACTCTATAACATACATGTGCACATTGTGAGTTGGTCTATGAGGGATTTGAATATGAGCAGTATACAGGGAAGTTTCTAACAATAGTTATGTATAGATAACAATTATGAAATAATGTGCTCTTTAAGTGACACTATGGTCACACAATTTACTTTAGCTTGATCTAGGCACAGAATCTGCTTTATTGAGCTAAATGTATTGGGGTGGCTATAGTGTCCATTTAATAAAAACTCTACATGTGGCTTGTGGCCTGTGTTACTCTGAGACATGTTAGTATTGCACTATTCAACCCCACATCATGAATTGCATTGTGTTATGTAGCAGTAATGTAAAGTATAATTCTAGATGTTTTTGTTAGTACTCCAAATATCATGCTCCTCATCATGTACATGAATGTGTGATATTATAGGATGTTGTATTGCAATTACATATAATACAGGTGTGTGGGATGTTTCTCACCTGCATGATGTGTTGTGGTTGCAACCTCTGAGTCATGAGCCCCTAGAAGTAAATGGACTGCTGTGATACTCAGGGATCTGCATATCATCCCCTGCCAGGTGTTGTACTCCATTTCCAGGGATGGCCCACCGCCTGTTCCCTTCTGGTGTACAGCTTCCTGCCCCATCTTCTCTTTGACCCGCCTCTTACAATCATTCCACCTCTTTTTCATGCCCTCTACAGTCCCCCTCTGTGGGGCCATGCTGTTGATGGCATCCTCTACCGCCGTGCTCCTTTATTTGGCACTGCCATTGCCCTTCTCCTGCCCAAAGAGGTCACTGTAGTTGTCCATGATGGCCTGGACTAGAGCAACATTTTCATCAAATGAGAAGTTGGGACTTCTCAGTCTCTCATTGTCCATGGCCACTTTGCTTCCTCCCTGTGATGTCCCTGGCAGTGTGGGTTCCTCCCTATCCTCTCCCTCCTCTCCCCTTCTGTCCCCATGTGCACTGTCTGTCCCTCTCCTGGATGTGCCTGGTATCTGGGGCTCTCTGTCACCTCTCCTCCCATCATCCCTTTTGGCTCTCCCTCTCCCCACTCCACTTACACCCTGTTGGGGGGCCCACTGCTTCTCCTGTCATCTCCTGTCCTCTCCTATCCTTCTATCCCTGCCACTCCTCTCCCCTCCCCCCCTCATCCCTACCTCTCCCTGCCATCCTCACACTAATCACACTACACACACTCCCACTCACTCCCAGTTAAGGCACACACAATCACAACCAAACACTCAGCCTATCATACTGTAAAAATAAAATAAAATATGTGAGGTGTTAGAAAAAAAAAAATGTGGTGTATTTGTATATGTATGTATGCAATGTGTGCAATATGTCAGAATATGTGTAAGTAAGTGTACAAGTTTACTCAATCCACCAACGCGACCTAACTAACTATTTATTCTGTTTGCGCCTCTCTCTCTACTCTCACTAATCCTCCACTCCTGGGCCGTGAGTTTTAGCACAACAAATAATCCAAACACACGCAAGAAAATGGCGGTTCCACAGGGGTTTATATAGGGATTTTGAATAGTGTGATAATGTGTCGCTTTTTTAGTTTAATTCCAGTTTTGTTTTTACGTGCGTTATCCTCATTTGCATAAAACTACTCTTTATTGACACTTTACACGGACATAATACTAGCGTAAATTACTTGCGACGACAGAAATGTGGATTTGCGCACATTTCTGAAGATCACCAGTATGTCCTACTTACGCTAGTCTACCATCTGACGACACTGTATAAGTGATACCCCGATGTGCGAAGTGAAATTACGGGTGTTGCGCGGGTTTCAGAAGTTATGCTGAAGCCTGCACCCCATATGTAATCTTGCCCCTTATTTTTAGTCCCATATTTTATGTTGGTTCTTCTCAACTGTTTATTTAGTCAACAGAAAGTTTATTTTATGCCTTCTATATTCAGATTCTTGTCTAATATGCAGTTAGTCCTCTAGAGACACATTTTACACATAAAACATCAGCTCACTTTGATCAGTCTGTGCCATTTATCAAGAAGGTGAGTTTTACATGTGTGGATCTGGTAAGTCAATGGTTACTGTTTCATAGAAGAAAATAATTCTTTAAAAATTTGTCTTAATTTGCTAGTTTTTCTTTTGTTTTGTGTTTTCTTTTGTTTTTCTTTCTATTTGTTTATGTATGTATTTAGATTTATCAACCATGTCACAAAATTAGTCACTAGGAATTGATCTTCAAAAATAATATAAGAACAATATACTCAATGACAGTATACACTTAACCTCTTTTCTATTTTACTACTAATTTGTGTTAGTTTTTTAATACATAATTGTATTATTCTCATAAATATGTATTTCACCTGTGAAACATACTGACATATTTTTTTTTATACTTTGATAGTTACTAAAGTAATACATGTACAATTAAATATGTTATTGCAATAGTTAAAATCATATTATTCAAATATTACTTTATCAAAACATATAAAATATTTATTTTTATGACTGATGTCTGGGCTTGCAGAAACCCAAAAATGTTTTCATTTCTAGATTAACAATTTTAAATAATTAAAAATTAAATTATGATCAAATATAACATTTTTAAGACAGTTTTGACTCAACAATGTTTTGTTTAAAGTTTTGATAATTATAAATACCACAAATACATGCTGAGAAAACATAGTCACTGACAAAATGGCAATATTAAAACATAACAATAATGATGAACTTCTTATAAGGTTTGAGGCTTAGATCAAACATACAGAATTTAAAGGGACATGAAACCCAACATTTGTATTTCATGATTCAGATAGAGAATACAATTTTAAAACATTTTCCAATTAATTTCTATTAACTATTTGGCATCATTCTCTTTGTATCCTTTGTTGAAAAGCATATCTAGATAGGCTTGGGAGCATAGAGCTAGCTGCTGATTGCTGGCTGAACTTGTATACCAGGAGCTCCCAGGAGTGCATTGCTGCTTCTTCAATAAAAGAAACCAAGAAAATAAAGCAAAATTGATAACAGAAGTAAATTGAAAAGTTGCTTAAAAATGTATAATCTATCTAAATCCGGAAATACAAATGTTGTTTTTCATGTTCCTTCATCAAATTCATTTATATAATTATATTCTATTTTATTAAATAAAAAATGTATAATAAATGTTGCATAATGTTTTGTTTTTTCTAGATTGCAAAATGGAAACACAAAATGCAACCAAGCTTGTTGATTTTATTCTTGCAGGACTGTCTAAAGCTCCATATCTCCAACCATTTCTTTTTGTAATATTTTTACTTATTTATATTTTTACAATACTGGGAAACATGATCATTATTTTGACTGTTACCATGGAAACTCAGCTTTGTTGCCCAATGTATCACTTTCTTAGAAACTTGTCTCTTACTGAAGTCTGCTATGTTTCAGTTACTGTTCCTCGGATGTTAAGAGATTTTGTAAACCATGAAAACCATATTTCCTTTACCTTTTGTGCAACTCAACTGTATTTTTTTTGTTTTCTGGGTACCACTGAGTGCTTCCTCCTTGCATTAATGGCATATGATCGTTATTTAGCCATTTGTCAACCTCTTCATTACAGGACAGTTATGACCAAAACAATATGCTTTAGGGTTTCCGTTGGATGCGTCTTTGCTGCAATGATACTTTCCATTGGTCAAATAACCTTTGTATTCAGCCTGCCATTCTGTGGTACAAATGTAATTGATCATTATTTCTGTGATATTCTACCTGTTGTAGGACTTGTGTGTGCTGACACATATGCTAATGAGATGACTATATTAATGTATGGCGCTTTAGTAATAGCATCACCATTTGTTCTGATTTTGGTGTCATATGCACGTATTCTGGCTGCAGTAGTTGGGATACACTCTGAAGCTGGACGAAAGAAAACGTTTTCCACTTGTGGATCTCACCTTACATCTGTCTGTCTGTTCTATGGGACAGCAATAGTGACATACTTAAGGAAAAAGTCCAGTTACGCTAATAGTGGCGCAAAAATTACATCGCTTCTCTATAGTATTGTGATTCCCATGCTTAACCCTTTGATATACAGTTTAAGGAATTCACAGGTAAAGCAAGCTATGAGAAAACATATTTTTAGAAACAAACAAGCATGATGCTTTTCTAAATATATTGGTATAAATAAATGTAAGTATACCAATATAAAACTGTATAGAAAATGCATAGAAATACATAATAAGAATATAGGTAAAAGTAGACAGAAATGCTGAATGTGTCATTGGTGTACCATATGCTAATTGTACCTTTTTGAAATAGATGTTAGATACATAGATGACAATTTATTTGGCTATCAACAATTTTTTATGCACTTTCAATTGTTTTTACAAACAAAGATTTATGAAATTATTTCTAAAAGACCGACACTCATACTTTATGGGGAATTATTTTAGCACACCTAACATATATTGAACTTGTGTTTTTTACTTTCAACTTGTAATACGCACGGTACCCAACGCTCGCAAAAAGCCAAAGTCAAGTACAGTTAAAGGGACATTGACCCCAAATTTTTTCTTTCATGATTCATATAGAGCAGCAATTTTAAGCAACTTTTTAATTTACTCCTATTATCAATTTTTCTACGTTCTCTTGCTATCTTTATTTGAAAAAGAAGGCATCTAAGCTTTTTTTTTTAGGTTCAGTACTCTGGACAGCAATTTTTTGTTAGTGGATTAATTTATCCATCAATCAGCAAGGACAACCCAGGTTGTTCACCAAAAATGGGCCGGCATCTAAACTTACATTCTTGCATTTCAAATAAAGATACCAAGAGAATGAAGAAAAAGTGATAATAGGAGTAAATTAGAAAGTTGCTTAAAATTTCATGCTCTATCTGAATCACACAATTTGGGTTCCGTGTCCCTTTAACATGCTAGTGGGAGCGATAAATAGTGCTCCACTCGTAATCTAAGAGGATGTAAATCGGTGTTACTTTTAAGATATAAGTGATATATTTATTTCAGGTGAGAAATGTGATTATCTAATTATTTGTTTCATCCAACACTTCAAATGTTTTTTTTTTTATATTTGAGCATACAACATGCGCATATGAAATATACATATTTTATTTTTTTATTCATTTGGAGCTGCACAGGTTACCACTTTAAAATATGAGCACATTGTGTTTAAATGCCTTAAAATGTATTATAGAAATCCTAAATTATTCCTAAATGCACTTACATTTTACTATCAATATTTAATGAATTGTATAAAAGACTTGTTAAAAATATTGCAAATTTGATTTACTTTATAGGTTTTACATACATATGTGTTAGTCATCAGGTGCAAACTTAAAGGGTTACTTTCTGTTATAATTTTTAAGCTAAACAACTAACATATTAAAGTTAATAAACATTAATTAAAACCTACTGACCTATATTTTCTCCAAAACAAAGTTTCATAACGTTCTAAAAGTTATATCTTTTATTCGCCGATGATGTCACGTTATCCTGCCCACTATTTTCAGCACTGCATGTTCAAAATACTTAAACCAATAACTTTGTGTTTAAAGCGCCATTTTGAAACCTAGGTATTGTAAACGGATTGGTACAGAGCAAAGGATACCCACAGAGTGGGTTTGGAAAACAATTAAATTTGCAGACAAGATTTCTGACATACGGTAGAGATATGTTAATGAAATGCTATTGATAAAAAGCGTATTTGGCGTAGTTAGTTAGTAACAGGCATAGAAAATATTTACTTACAGTGGCCCTTTAACACACCTTGATACCTGTTGCAATATGTGGGAATTATATAATAAAGCCAGTTTTACATTGTAACATTATACTCCATCGTTTAGTGATTCAAAATTTTAAATCAATAAAACATGTAATTCTAATCATAAATTAATAAGATGGTGGTTATATGTAGTTGAGTAAATTTGTTATTATTTAAATGTATGGTTTTAGCTTTTTTTTTATAAAAAAAACTGCTTATCCACTAAACATTTTACTTTACTAAATAGCTGTGCAAAAAGCCAATAGATGCCATGCCAAACAGGGAAAAGGTATTTTTTTAAGAGGGCAATAAAACTACTAGAATGAATGTTTTGATGTGCGTTTAACCCTCAGAAGATACAGGTGTAGGGCTTATACATGAATATATAAATCCAGGGCTTTCTATGAATGTTGCTGGTGATGTTCTTTTTTAAATGAAAGTAAATTGGAAAATATTTCCATATTGTAGTTATACTGCTTTTGCTATTGTCCGGCTGTGCACCTGGGAACTATATTTCCTTTCATGCTATGATGCTATAGGATTGGGAGAATTTACAGAGGGTCAGATTACAAGAGGAGCACAAAATATTGCTTTAACTAAAGTGATATTTGCTCTCCATTTTGTAATACTAGCACACCCTAATTATTTTTTTTCTTACACCCCATTCCTACCAGTTTTAAAGCCACAAAACTGTCTAGTGCAGTTTTTTTGTGTTTTTTAAAAAAAAAAAAAAAAAAAGCTAAAAAATCTTAAAATAAAAAACTATAATGCCCTCTATTTTGAGGGCATTTGGGGCACTTTTAGAAAATTAACCAAAGATCGGATCTCTGGTTATATTTTTGAAGCACTAATGGCTACCGTGAGCTTGCGGTAGCAATAACTAGCCACTTGTAATGGCTGGTAAATTATTGCGCTCCCGCAACTGGTCAAATTTGCCCATTTGCAGGAGCACAATAATTTAGCTCTCCACTTGTAATCTAGCCCAGAGTAATTAGGAGGAGAAGAGAGAACAGAATCCATTGTTGCCAGAAAAAAAGAGTGAGGTGCAGAACACACTGGTAATAGAGGCAAAACACTAGACATGTGCATGGCGAAAAAATTCGGTTCGGTTCGGATCGATTCGGATTTTTTTGAATTTCGGTTCGGAGCAATTCGAATTTGGAAAAATTTGAATCGATTCGGTTCGGATTTGTTTCGGATTCATTTGGATTCGAATAAATTCGGTTCGGTTTTGGATTCATTCGGATTCGAATAAATTCGGCTGGATTCGGTTCGATTCGGTTCGGTTCGGAAATTCGGAAATTCGGAATTTCGGTAAGTGTTAGGTGGGATTAGACTAGTATTATGTACTAAATTCAGCTGAATTCGGTTCGATTCGGTTCGGTTCGGTTCGGAATTTCAGTTAGGTGGCATTAGAATTATACTGTACAATACTAGTGTAATCCATGGCCATCCAAATTTACCGAATAAATCCAAAGTAGTTCAGATTTATTCGGTAATTCAGCAGTATTTTAATTCGGAAATTCGGTTCGATTCGAATCGCTGAATTTGCCGAATTTTCCGAATTTCCGAATCGATCCGAAGCGAATCGCACATATCTACAAAACACGGCTATTGAGAACTGTGTAGTTGTAAAGCAGTGACGTACAAACATAAAGCTGGTAAATTTTGGTTTCAATATTTTTATATAATTTTCATATATTATAAATATTTTTTATTAATAATTATATAGGCCCAAATAAAAAGTTGAGGCTATTGATAGCAAAGGATGTGCTATCAATTTCTCTGGCTCATGCTCAGAATAGCACACAATCTAGTATTAAAACAGGATTACCAGAGAATGTTTAGAGCGCTCATATACTCTTTAGAGTGCCCTATACTTTCCATTGATATTGCGGCAGTGCAAAACATTGCTCATATTACAAGTTATAAGTCATATGTTGCACACAAGCGTGACATGTAACGGTGCTAAAAAAATTAGCTCAACTTGATACTTGAAGTAAAGTGTTAGGGCTAGATACAAAGTATAATACAACATATATATTATGACACATTTGTATACATATTACATGTAATATTAAATATATGTTTATTATTTAAATAAATGTATAAAAAGTGTAATGATATAATGATACATATGGGCCAGCGGATCAACAAATCCGCTGCCCGTATGAAGCAAAGGCAGGCAGACAGCTTCACAAGTTGAAAAGCTGTTTGCGCGCCTTTTAATTCATGGGGCCCTTTGTTGTCAAGTTAACTGTGCATAAATAATAATCAATTACATAATAGTTTTATTAGGGGTAGAAAGACAGCTCCTATTTCATTTTCTTTGTGTCACCATACTTTAAATCTCATACTAGTACTGTCAAAACCTGTGGTGTCTAGGATTGCCAGCTGTATTCCACCAAAATACTAGACAATATGTAGGTATATTTTTAATAACTAAGCAGTAATTTTATCCCATTGCAGCCAATAGCATACAAATAAATAACTGTACCTCTTTGATTGCCAGTAACATTTAAACAGTAGTTATTTGACCCCCCCCACACACACACACACACTTTCTTGTGCTCCATATTTGTAATGCATTGAGCTCATTTGGCTAAGCCAACTTTGATCAGCCAACTGTAGGTGGTGTTCCGGAAGTACCGCAACCATGTGGTACATGCCTACGTCATTGGTTGTCATGGCAACCGGACGCCGTGCGGCAGACCTGTGAATACATTAAATTAAATACATTTAATCCTAAACAACCCATATAAAAAAAGGGGGCACGAGTAAACAAAAACAGACCAAAAGCAACGTATACCATGGAATATAGAGAATTATTGAACAAATTTACTACAAATTATTCTCTCTTTTTTTTTATATGGGTTGGTTAGGATTAAATGCACATCATATAACTACACGGTCGGATCAATATATAATACCTAATTGGCTTATGGTTAATAATAACTAGTATTTATATAGCGCCTTTCTCCCAGTGGAACTCAAAGCGCTTTTTCAATGCTCGCTCTTGGAATTCACCAAATCAGCAGCTGAATAGTAATAGTTGTTATTATTACCCAATTTAATGGTACTCATTTTATCAACCTCGGAAGGATGAAGGGCTGAGTCAGCCCTGCTGGGATTTGAACCTGTGACCTTGGATCTTTTAAACAGGCATTTTGTTGTAGTCAGGGCATTTACCAACTGAGCTACCTCAACAGCCATTATGGCTCTGCCTGATGTGGTTATATGATAACATAAGAACTAGTGTGCCTTATGTTGGTTAGTGATTTAGAGCGGAGATAAATATTCCCATATGAAAGTGTACATTTTGCACTCTCTAGGTTTAGAATGCTCGCTTACCAGACGTGTCTTCAGTACCTTTATTCTTATTATTTTTCTTATGTGCAACAGACTCGTGTAGAGTTAACTACCACTATCCTCTCCTCTATTATGTATAGGTATATTAGATTATGTTTCTCCTAAGCTCCTATGAGGTATCGCCTATTTGTTTTTATTATTGTTAATGTATTCACAGGTCTGCCGCACGGCGTCCGGTTGCCATAACAACCAATGACATCACGTAAATAAAGAGTTATATTTTATCAAGACCCGGTAAATGCATTTAACATATGGATATATATATATATATATATATATATATATATATATATATATATATATATGTGTGTGTATGTGTGTATGTGTGTGCACATCTAGAGAACCCTTTTGATACTTTCCTGGACTTATAATTTTTGTAAAGATCACTCAGGTTGAAGGAATATTTTGGTGAACAGAATGGAGAGTAGCATGTTCCGGAAGAAAAGACAGTTTGATCAAAACAATACCAATGAAATCATCAAGACTTATGCTGGACTTGTGGCAAATCAGGCTAATGACATCCAACGGACTCACACAACATGTAGAAACAACTTAACTAAGGCAGAATGGACAGCTCTTCAATCACTTTGTAAGAAAAGCACAATTATTATCTGTGAAGTGGATAAGGGAGGATCTTTACTGGTCCTTGAATATGAGTATTATTAGCAGGAGGCTTTACAGCAAATTAATGATGAAGCTCCCTAAAGACAGTTAGTTGGGGTTCCTGGTAAAGGCTTCAAAGAAAAAGTTAATACCATTTTGTTTGAGGTGTATCATTTATATGCTGCTAAGTAAAGATCTATTTGTTTTCTGACTGTTCAGTTTCTCAAGGAGAAAGTTGTGTAAACATGCCACAGTACCTCCAGGTAGTCATATAGTATATTCAATTGGATCTCTTATGCAACCTATTACCACTTATCTGGACAGTCTGCTGCAACCTTTAGTGAGAAAATGCCCTCTTTCCTTCTTGACTCGATTTCTTTTATTAAAATGCTATGTGATTTACCTCCATTAAAATGAATCAAATTATTGGTGACATTGGTCATAGTGGGTTTGTTTACAATAATTCTGAAATAAGCAGGTCAACAAGCAGTTAAAAATCAATTGAATAGGTATACTGATTTAGGACCACCAATTTATCTAATAATGGTCCTGTTTAATTTATGTCTCATTGTGAATTATTTCAAGTTTGAAAATAGTGTTTTCCTACAATTGGTGGGCATGGTGATGGGGTCGAATGTGGCTCCGTCATATGTACTGCTAAATTGGTTGAATATCTACAGTTTAAATTACATTATGATGAGAACATAATTGATTTCCTATAGCTAAGAATCTATAAGAGAGAAAGTAGGTTATGTACCACTCGTCTGACTGGGAGAAACTCAATTTTACAAGCAACCAGCTGTCATCTGGTCAGCATTTAAAAGAGCTTTTGGGGATATGGGCCCTCTGAGGGTGGGGTATAGAAGATCATGCTCCTTAAGGGACATTCTTTTAAAAACAGGTCCCAGGAACATTTATATGTACCCTACTTGGTTGAGTAATCATAAACCAGGGTTTTATAAATGCCTTAGGTACACTAGCTGCAATATTCAATTAAAATTTGTTTACCCATCAATGTACTAATAAAAAATATTTCATCAAGTATAGGGTGATAAGTACTACACAATACATAAAGCTTGATTACAAATGATGGGCTAATGTTAGTGCGAGTCGTAATAAGCAGTGTTGCGACCATGCTAACTTGTGTGCATATTAAAAGCTCAATAGCAAAAGGAAAAAATGTAAATAAAAAACAACATAAATACGGGGGCGGAGCTGGACCGCCGTTTAAGATGGCCGCTCCTCTATAGTGCTCCTGATAGTGGTGAATGGCAAGGCTAAAAATTAATATCCACAGTGATAATAGGAGCTCTAAAAAGATAGATCCTGTCATCTAAAATCACCAAACAGCTTTTAAACTCTTTAACAGACTCGTAATTTACCGTGTCAGTTGGAAAAAAGCTGAAGACTGTGTGGAACTACGATATGACACATAGTTATATCGGAGTTGAGTACTCCTTGCTATAAAGAGGTAGATTCCGTCACCTGTCATCACCGATCAGCTGTTGAACCCTTTTGCAGAATCACAACTTTTTGTAAGGCTGAGGACTGTGTGGAGCTACGATGTGACACATAGTTGTAATGGAGCTGAGGTAAAATGATTTTTTTTTGAGGACTGTGTGGAACTACAATATGACACATAGTTATATCGGAGCTGAGGTAAATTAATTTTTTTCTTTTTATGAAGAGCATCTTCGACCTCTCTTTGCTCTGTTTGTAGTGCTCCTTGCTCTGAAGAGGTAGATTCTGTCACCTGTCATTGCCGATCAGCTGTTGAGCCCTTTTTCAAACTCGCAACTTACCGCATCAGATGTAAAAGTCTGGGGCCTATATTGAACTGCAATATGGAGCATATTTGAACCGGATCTGAGGAAATTAAATTTATTTGATTTAAAACGCCTCCGGGTAAAAGTTACTATATATAACACATTATCAAAATTAAATACCACAAAAGATTATCTCAATATAAAAGCCTAAAAATTACATGAAGCCATTTATGTTTCCTACTGACAAACATTAAATATTTTTTTTTTCCTCTCTCTATAAGATACTTTAATAATCAAATATCAAGACGGTTGATTTCTATGTTATCTGGTCATAATACATTTTATTAGTGCAGAAGGTTGATAATATCGTTTGTACTGCCTAGATTTAGTTGCAATAACAGCAGCAGATATATACAGGGGATGCTCTGTAGACAGATAAACGATCAACATAATATTCCTCACAGATTAAATGTGTCTATTAGAAAACCCTATAAACAAGATAAAGCTGTTAAACCCAGTGCAAATAGTGGTAATTCTTTCTTCAAAAATACAGATAAACAAAAAAATATGGAACACATTCCAGACCCAAGTTCATCAATCCATATGGACAATGAGGAACTTGTCATTACCTGTCTAATAAAACACTCTGAATTAGATGAGGGAGGCCCTGTTACCTTAAAAGCCATGGAATCACTTATTAATCAAGTGAAATCCTGCATTAAGGAGGAATGTGGGAGTCTCAAAAAAGATCTAAATTATCTAAATGTGAGAGTTGAAACTGACAAAGAAGAAATAACATCTGATATACGAATGCTGTCTAATAAAATGCGTAATCAGCAGATTCATATACAAGATTTAGAAACAAAACTTGATGACAAAGAAAACAGGACAAGACGCAGCAACCTAAGACTAAAAGGTATACCAGAGTCTATTTTAAATCCTCATTTACGAAATTACTTAGATGGTCTTTTTAGATCATTACTTGGAGAAGATCATCCCAAGCCCTCAACTATTCAGATGGAGCGAGCACACCGCTCACTAAAACCTAAACCTCCAGATGGAGATCCTCCTAGGGATGTTGTCATATGCTTTACAAGTTTCCAAGAAAAATAATTAATATCTCAAAAAGCTCGTCAATAACATAACTTTCAATACCAAGGGGCAAAAATCAAATTCTTTGCAGATTTATCAATTAGAACCCTACAAAAGTAAAGGGAATTCAATGTTTTGACTCTTCACCTCCGTAATTTGAATATACCCTATAAATTGAGTTTTCCTGTCCATTTGCAAGTAGTTAAAAATTGGAGAAGATATGATTGCACTCAGCCAGAAGATACAATCACCTTTTGTAGAAAATTGGATATCCCTTCGCCTAGCACGACACAAGAGACATCTCTTCGCTCATCCAGGGGCAAAAAATGTATCTCTTCAATCTACATCTGCTAAAACATGGAGCGATATTACCAGAAACCCCCCAACAAAAGACACAAACCTCGAGAACTGCTTCAAGCGAATTTAACAAAATGAAACATGATCTCAGTTTTTATACCATTTGTGGAACTTCAGAGATGTTATTAATCTGAAATATATTTGAAATTGTTCTTAAAATATGCTTATATGTTTTGTTTCCAAATATCTTAATTCCCTTACAGTATAAAGATTCTTTGAGATCTCGTGGAACTGCTCTGATCGGAGTTATTATATACAGCTCTATAACTAGTCCTCAGACATAGATATTTGGGCGAGTTGGTAAGCTATTAACACTGTCTTAATAGTCTCTGCTACTACACTAATCTTACTCTTTTGAAATATTTGAAAAGTTCTTATACCCTCAAACTTCCTTTTATTCCTTTCTAAGTATATGACATACCTAATCATATCATATGCTTCATAAAGTTTGTCTCATGTTGAGGTCTCCGTTAACCTCCTATGTTAATATTAATATTAGTTATAATTATAGTTCACAACTTTCTGTTTTAACTATTATCTAGATTATGTTTAGTAACCCTTCTTTCTAGGCTTTGCAGGTTCTTAGTCTTCTAAAACATATGAGACTTAGCTTACTTTTGTGTATTATGATCTGGATTACCTGCATTTCCTTTCACACAGAACCGGTTGAATACTTTTAAATTACTTACTCATCTTGTTGATTTTGTTTCTGTTACAAAAGATTTTATGATACTATTGGAGTTCTCTTCTCATATCATTGAATTTACAGGTTTTAAATTCCTCCACTGCTCTACACTGTTATTCTTAACAAGAAGATTCTGTAAATCTATGTTTAGATTTTTTCAGTATTGTTTTATGATTAATATTGATAGCATACTTCATAAATATTTTAATGGTCTAGTACATTTAAAAATATTATATTCACGATGTCTTCAGATTTGAATGTGCCTTAATTATTACCTTACTTATCATCTTGCAAGATGTTACCAATGACTTTTTGTCATAATATTATATTAACTATATATATGGTGTTTATTATATAATGCGATGTTATCTAGGATCTATTCTCTTATTTTTACCGTTGTAAATTATATTTAGTTATATGCCTTATTAGCCTCTCCTTGCTCTAAATACAATACTCCTTATAAATGTAAAGATAGCCTTGCCAAACCACTCCTTGACCCTTATTAACTACATAGTCAATAATTTATTTATTAATATTCTTTATATCCTTCTTTATTACACTTATTAATAATCCTTACGTACCCTTTTTTCCCACATCAACGATAAATTCCCTTTAACCTCAGAGAGACAAAACTTGATTTAGTTACTATGTGTTCAAATACAACATTTAACAATCTAAAAATAGCAACCCAAAATGTAAAAGGCTTTTTGTCTACACAAAAGCGCTCGATTGCCCTACATGACTTTCACAAGAAGCATCTTGACATTGTTTTTATCCAAGAGACACTTTTTAGAAAGACACACGAACCCAGACTCCCTACTTTTTATTTTGATAAACATTTCTATTGCTCTAACATAACTAAAAAAAATGGAGTTAGTATACTCTTTAAGAAAGGCCTTCACTTTGAACTCATATATAAGAAACAAGATAATGAAGGTAGGTTCCTTCTCTTGGTAGGAATCTGCTACTGCAGACCGATCACCCTCCTAAATATTTATGTTCTAAACAGACCCAATCCATCTTTCTTCAGAAAAATTATGACAACATTGCTTGACCAGGCTAAGGGGCCTATCTTTATAGCAGGAGACTTTAACTTCCCATTAGAACCAGAGTTAGATGTTTCCACTAAGAAATCCTATATGACAAACAAAAAAATGAAAGCTAATTGGCTTGCATTACAAATTATACCTACATTTGACACTTGGAAATTAACACATATTTCGATTAGAGACTACACTTTCTTCTCTTATTCTCAAAAAACACACGTTTAGATTATATTCTATGTGATCAATCCTCCCTACATCTTTTAATAGATGCCAAGATTTCACAAACCCCCTGGTCCGATCATGCAATGGTCATAAGTTCCTTTAAATGGCCCTCAAAAACTGGGATCAGAGATTCTTGGAAGCTTAATAACATGATCTTCACAGACTCTCTCATCCTTAAAGACATCACTGACAAAACCACACTATTTTTCGAAATTAATGACCCCAAACACACATCACATGTTAATAATTGGGAAACCTATAAATGTTTCATTAGAGGGGAAATTATTAAAAAAAACTTCACAGCAACGTAAAATGCTTGAACGTAAATATTCAGATCTGGTTCATGACCTAAAGGTCAAAGAAACAGTACATAAAAATAATCCAACCTCAACAGATCTCTTAGACCAGGTTAATTGAGCCAGAGATGATTTAAACCAACATTTAATTAAATGCGCCCATCGAAGAGCCCTAGCCTTAAATACAAAATTCTTTGTAGAAAAAATAAAACAGGCAAATTAATGGCCAGATTACTTAAAAAGAAAACATATAAATCTTTCATCAGAGTGATTAAAACTAAAAATAATCAATATTTACATACTAGCACCGAAATAACAAATAGTTTTTCAGAATATTATAGCAGGTTTATATAATTTGGACTCAAATGAAACTTCTGAAGAGAAACGTAAACAGATTAACGATTATCTTTCACAGATAACCCTTCCTTCACTAGATGATATGAGTAAGAGTTGCAGGAAGAGTTGCAGGAAGCTATTAAGCAGTTTCCCACAGGTAAAGCTCCTGGACCAGATGCGTTTACTCCCAAATTTTATAAACTTCTGGTGCCCCATATTATCAAACACCTCTTAGACCTTTTTAAGTCTATGAATAGTATGTCTACTTTCTCTAAACAAATGCTTGAAGCCACTTTAACTGTCATCCCCAAATCAGGTAAAAGTCCCGAAATGGTTGAAAATTATAGACCAATTTCTTTCCTGAATATTGATCTCAAGTTATATGCCAAACTTTTAGCAAATAGTCTCAAAAGATACCTTCCAATTTTAATTAATGAAGACCAAGTAGGCTTTGTACCAACTCGAGAAGCTAAAGATAACACTACTAGGCTCCTTCAAATTATACACTCTGCATCGATTAATAATATAACAATCAATCTGTTATCAACTGATGCGGAAAAAGCATTCGACAGAGTTGATTAGCAATTTCTGTGGTGTTTATTAATAAAATTCGGCATTCCCCAAAAATTCATAGAGACAATACTACCCATTTATTCATTCCCCAATGCGAAAGTTATAGCCAACAATATATTTTCTTCAAACTTTCAAATTTCTAATGGAACTCGCCAGGGATGCCCCCTGTCACCACTTCTTTTTGCTTTGTCAGTTGAAGTCCTAGCAGCCAAAGTTCGAGCACCACATGAAGTAAAAGGAGTTATACTTGGAACATGCATCACTAAAAACCTATTATTTGCAGATGACATCTTATTTACCTTAACTAATCCTTTAACTTTTTTGCCTTCTCTTATGGATATCCTAGCTGATTACGGAAAACTCTCAAATTTTTCCATTAATATGGGTAAATCGGCTATCATGCCGATCAGAGCATCAGATGAAGAAATACAGTTCATTAAAAACCACACACCCTTTGTCTTATCCAATCAGTTCACTTATCTAGGACATATTATCCAACCTACCATCTCTGATATTATTAAAACTAATTATATGAACCTAAAACAAAAGATAGACATAGATCTTAATTCATGGTACCGTACTGGCCACTTGTCATGGCTAGGGCGAATTAATGCCATAAAAATGAACATTTTACCAAAAATCCTATATCTCTTACAAACCTTGATTCTTGTCCCCTCAAGTTCATATCTTAACAATTTACAAAGATGTATAAATAAATTCATTTGGTCCTTTAAAAAATCGAGAATTTCAAGCCACACTTTATATTTATCTAAGGAACAAGGAGGTTTGGGGGTTCCCAACATTGTAAACTACTACAAAGCAATACATCTCTCTCGAATTGTAGCCTGGAATCAAACCATTACCCCCAAAGCATGGGTCACTTTGGAGGCACAAAATCTAGAACCCACTAAGTTATGCAAAATCTGTTGGATACCAAATAAGCTTAGGTCCCACTCTACCCCAGTAAATCCTTTTACAGCTGAAACTCTACGTATCTGGGATAAAATTATCACCAACAATAAACAGATCTCTACTCATTTTTCTCCCCTCACTCCCATATTAAATAATAAAATATTCCCTGGTATTAATATCAAAACTCCTGTTCATATCTCAAACACTCAAGCTTATATTCCCATTTATTCACTCTTACAAAATGGTCATATTAAAACATTTCAAGATATTCAAGACGAGTTTGGCCCCCCACTTAATACTTGGTTTTCTTATTTTCAAATAAGACATTTCATAATGAATCACTCAAACAAAACTCAATTTACCAGACATTGCACTCCCTTTGAATTATTATGTCTTTTACCTAAAACCCCTAAACATTTGATATCTTCTGCATATAAACTTTTGCAACAACATGACTCCCTAAAACCCTCATCTTTTAGAATACAATGGGAAAAATAACTAAATATAACCCTTAATGATGTTAATTGGGTTCGTTGTTTCACATCTATTAAAAAAATCCTCTATTTCCATGAGTATTGTTGAAACAAATTATAAACTGCTTTCTAGATGGTATTTGACCCCGATACGTTTACACAGAATATATCCGTCGGCATCTACTAACTGCTGGAGAAATTGTGGAGGCAAAAGAACGTTGTCACATATCTGGTGGGATTGCCCTGTACTAAAGCTGTTTTGGTCTCAAGTAGAAGATAATATTAATTTAATATTAAACTCAAATATAACCCTTGATCCCCAGATGATAATTCTAAATCTAATCCCACATCTATCTTGTCAACTTAGAAAAAGTCTACTCTAAATCTTATTAAATAGCGCTAAAAGACTTATCCCTCACCTCTGGAAAAAAATTACAACCCCCTACTCTTCAGAACTGGCTAAATGAGGTAAAACATGTTTAATTATTAGAAGAATTGTATCACACTTATAATAATGAAACTGATCAATTTTCTAATATATTATTCTTGTGAAATCAATACATCTCAAAAAAATAATATTGAATAATACCTTTGGGTATCTTTAGTATTTGATGAACATTTTGCACTTATTCCTTGGTACTTTTCACTTTCACCTCCCTATTTATTTCCCCCCCCCCCTTTTTTTTTCTCTCTCTCTCCCAATCCAACTTTTTTGTTTTTATTCATCCATTAATCATATTATTATATTATTATTTTGTCATAATTCTATTTCTAATTACAAACAACTGCATATAAAGTTCTGTATACATTGTAAAATTATATATCTGTTTATGGATCTTATTGTAATTTGATTTCAATAAAAACCATTGAAAGATAAAAAACAACATAAATACATTAAAATAAACTGTTACACTCTTATATACACTATCTGATAAGGATTTGAGAGCTTGCATTGTGTGGCTGTTTTAGGGTCCCAGGTGTTGGAAAGGACCTTGACGTGTTACCTGGGCTTGTCCCATTTGGCCAGATGTGGTAACTAACCTTTCCATTGTTGCTTTTAAATCTTAGCTGAGAGCTTGTACGTGAGTGCTGGACTTTCTCTGTGTGCTGTATTAATTTGTTTTGTAATTTTCCCTATGGTTCTTGCACCCTGACCTGTCTGGGGTTAACTGCCTGCGACTCTGGGGACAGCACAGCTTCCTGTGAGTGCCTGTGAGTACCCAGGGCTGAGCATGTTGCAGGGTCATGGGATGTGTACCCGTTCTGGTATGAGAGTGCAGTCCCCTTCCGTGTTTTGTATATGTCTAGGGTGATTACATAAGCCTGTGCACCCTTCCCTTGTTCCCAGTTTGTTTGGATTTGAGAGCTTGCATTGTGTGGCTGTTTTAGGGTCCCGGGTATTGGAAAGGACCTTGATGTGGTACCTGGGATTGTCCCATTTGGCGAGATGCGGTAACTAACCTTTCCATTTTTGCTTTTAAATCTTAGCTGAGAGCTTGTAAGTGAGTGCTGGACTTTCTCTGTGTGTTGTATTAATTTGTTTTGTAATTTTCCCTATGGTTCTTGCACCCAGATCTGTCTGGGGTTAACTGCCTGTGACTCTGGGGACAGCTGTGAGTGACTATGAGCACCAGGGACGAGCATGTTGCAGGGTCATGGGATGTGTACCCGGTCCGGTATGAGAGTGCAGTCGCCTTCCGTGTTTTATATATATATATATATATATATATATATATATATATATATATACACATACACACATATATATATATATATACATATACACACACATATATATACATATATATACATATATATATATATATATATATATATATATATATATATATATATATACATTTTAGAGTCCTTTCCACTCAAATACCTGAATTCATGAAAAAAACATTTTCATTCAATGTTCTAATGTGTTTTACTGTGAATTAATTGTAAATTAAAGGGACACTGAACCCAATTTTTTTCTTTTGTGATTCAGATAGAGCATGAAATTTTAAGCAACTTTCTAATTTACTCCTATTATCAATTTTTTTTCATTCTCTTGGAATCTTTATTTGAAATGCAAGAATGTAAGTTTAGATGCCGGCCCATTTTTGGTGAACAACCTAGGTTGTCCTTGCTGATTGGTGGATAAATTAATCCACCAATCAAAAACTGCTGTCCAGAGTTCTCAACCAAGAAAAAAAGCTTAGATGCCTTATTTTTTATATAAAGATAGCAAGAGAACGAAGAAACATTGATAATAGGAGTAAATTAGAAATTTGCTTAAAATTGCATGCTTTATCTGAATCACGAAAGAACATTTTTGGGTTCAGTGTCCCTTTAACTGTCAAAGAATTACCTATGTACAGTATTGTGAATAGTATAGAAGGCAGGAGTTTTCTTTTTTGAATAAGGTAACTTGTAAGGGAAAGTTAATTTAGACAGGTAAGACAACTTGTCAGAGAGCAATGTGGGGATTGTAAGATACTTTGTTGTCAAGGTAACTGTGCATGGTCTTCTACAGAGTGTGAATGTTTACACAACATTGTAACAATTTGTTAATGTAATAGTATTTACTTTATAATGCTACCTTTAAATGTAATATTCAATTCAAATGTTTCTAATAATTCTATTTGAATTATGCAATATTTGAAATATAAAAACTCAAGTCGATATGTGTATCTATTATGTATCAATGCATTAAATTTCCTACCACATGAACTATTGAACTTCTGAATTGTATTTATTATATTGAATATTACATTTGAAATTTCGACTGTGGATATTCAATCTAATTATGAACATTCAAAAACGAAAGAAAAATTCAAAAATCAGAAATATTTTTTATTTTTTTTTACAGAATTTTAATGGATTTACCTTCCTATTAACATTTGATTGTCCAAAATAAATGTCTATAAGACTATTCGTTCTTCCAAACAAATTGCACGTTCAGCAAATTTGCCCTTCCCTACTACAGAGCAGGTCTACTAGGGGTAGGAAGACATCTATTGTTTAATTTTTTGTGTCCCTACACTTTAAATCTGCTAATATAAGACAGAAAACTGTCACAACCTGTAGTGTATCTGGTGCACACTATATACTGTCTACAGTTAATATTTTTACAGCCACTGATGTCTAGCAGCAATGGCTTGTACATGTACTACAGCTGCTAAGGAGCAAAGTAAAATAGTAACACTGTGTGGGGAAGGAGCGTTACAGTAGTATCACAAAGCTCATATTAAATAACAACACAGGCAAGTTTACTTTCATTTTAAACAATTTAGCTGCAAAATGTTCATATATAAGACAAAAATATTATTATTAATGTTATTATTATTTTTCAAATATTGTATTTTTTCCGACTTCAGTGTCCCATTAGGTTTCACTTACTGTTCTAATATCCCATTTCAAAATTTTAATATCTGGTCATCCTAACATACTCATGGGTCAGCTAATAAGTAGCTGAAGAAAAAAATAATTATAATTAGTAAAAAACAAACAAGAAAAACATTACAACTATAGAAAGAAAATATTTTCTGTCACTTAAATAGTTTTATTTTCTCTTTTTCCCACAACCCCATCATCATCATTGTGTTTTCCTAAAGCTACACAGTACCGTACACAGTATTAGCGCCGCGGAATCTGTTGGCGCTCTACAAATAACAAATAATAATAATGAAGTCTTGGTTCCAGACACTGGCCTGAAGTAAACCATTATTAGTAGTTTAGCACAGAACTAAATTAACTTAACTGTCTGTGCACCATTGGCTTAGAGCACTCTCGGCTTAGCACAACATCTACTTAGCACTCCATCAATATCCAACATGAGTTTTACTGCATCTCCATAGAAGTTTATTATGTGAAGGATTAAGAGCACCCACACGATACAATATGTAGATGTCAGTGCACCCTAGACTATGGTTTGATAGTTAATAAATAACTTTGGACTTGTAATGAGAGCTCAAAAACAGATGCGCTGTTGATTGTGCTCGAGCTATGTTAACGCGCAATAGAACTACTTGTAATCTGCAGTCACAGTGTTTGTATTTATCTAACCATTTTTATCTAAAACATTGGGCATGTCTTACTTAGGAGCTGGATGGTAGCATGGTTCCTGAGTGTGACTTTAGCTATACATTTAAATATTATGCAGTATGTATACAAAAGCCACTTCTTATTCACTTGAAACTTTCAGAGCCATACTTAGGGGCCTAATTATCATTGTGCAAGCGGACATAATCCGATATTGCGGATCATGTCCGCTGCACATCGATAAATGCCGACAGCAAACGCTCTCGCCATTTGTCATTGCACCAGCAGTTCTGGTGAACTGCTGGTGCAATGCCGCCCCCTGCAGATTCGCTGCCAATCGGCCGCTAGCAGGGGGTGTCAATAAACCCAATCGTATTGAATTGGGTTGATTTCTGGCGATGTCTGTCCGCCACCTCAGAGCAGGCGGACATGTTATGGGGCAGCGGTCTTTAGACCGCTGCTTCATAACTTGTTTTTCCGGCGAGCCTGAAGGTTTGCCAGAAACACTGGGCATCAAGCTCCATACGGAGCGTGATACATAGGCCCCTTAGTGCCTGATCCTATGCATACATTGCAATAAAAATTGTAATTTAAAAGCTATATGAAACAAATAAATAAATTATTGAAGTAAAAATACATATTAAATTTTTAGATATAACATTATAAATAAATTGTATTGAATTTATAATATGGAATTGGATGTGTATTATTTTCCTTATTCTATAATGTGTTTTGCCATCTCTACTAGAAGGCTGAACAGAAGCATTCCATGGTTGTAGCAGAAATGTTTCCTTCAAGTCTGGTGTATTCTCTAAATATTTTCCCCCTGTAAATCTCTCAAATTTTTTTTCACACAACTAAAAGTTGCAGAGTATCATTGTGGTTTTTACATCTGGCCCAGCAATGTTTTAATAATCGGGCCCTATGTCTAGCTGAGTTACAATGCAGGGACTTGTTCTATGATTCTGCAACATACCACCAGATATGTAAACAAGTGTACCTCAGTCTCACAATATCCCATAGGTTAACACCAATTTTCCAGTAGGAATGCACACCACAAAGCAATTGGTGCACTTGTAAATGGATAGCAGGTGTGACCTCTTCCTCTTTATCAGTCTTTCACAGCACCCTGACATATTTTGCTTTAAAATGATGATGTATTTAAACGGATATGAAACCACAATTGTTTCTTTCATGATTCAGATGGAGCATGCAACTTTAAGCAACTTTCTAATTTACTCCTATTATCAAATGTTCTTCGTTCTCTTGGTATCTTTACTTGAAAAAGAAAGAATGTAAGCTTAAGAGCCTGTCCATTTTTGCTTTAGATACAGGGTAGTGCTTTCTGATTGGTGGCTACATTTAGCCTAAGCTTATATTCCTGCTTTTCAAATTAAGATACCAAGAGAACAAAAAATTGATAATAGGAGTAAAGTTGCCTAAAATTGCATGCTCTATCTGAATCACAGAATAAAAAATGTGGGTTTCATACCCCTTTAATGAATGACTTATAGTAAAAATAAGTAAATAAATAATTTTACATTCTCTGCACTGTGCACAGGAATTGAGACCATGTTCCAATTTATTAAGCACCGTATTGACCTGTTTCCACACAAGCCTTCAGGCTCGCCAGAAACAGGAGTTAAGAAGCAGCCGTCCTTAACTCGTCCACCACCTCTGAGGCGGCGGACAGCAATCCCCCTGATTGGACATGATCAGGTTGATTGACACCCCCTGCTAGCGGATGATTGGCAGGGATTGTGCAGGGGGTGGCATTGCACCAGCATTTCTAGTGAAATGCTTGCACAATGATAAATGCCGACAGAGTTTGCTGCTGGCATTTATCGATGTGTGGCGGACAGCGAATAATCCGCACATGGATAATTCGTCCCGCATGTGCTGAACAATGTACTTGTTTGGTTTTAGTACTGTAGCAATTCTTTCAAAGGTGCATAATTTTTCAGACATGATATATTTTTATCCCATCCTACTGTCCTCATTTGAGAGAGACTGTATTTTATTTAAGAGTGCAACCCAGTATCTCTTGCATTGTTTTAAATTTTCCACTTTAATGTTCTAGGGATACCCATGTTTTCTTGTTGTTACAAAGGAGAATCCTGTTTATTTAGGGGTGTACTTTGCTGCTGTACCTATTTCTCACATTTGCCAATGTGTTCATACTTGTCCATTCACAAACAGTATAGTGACCGTGAACTGGTAATAAAAAATATGTTTATTGCTCCCTGACAAAGGATGGGGGCCCACAGTCACACCAGGAAACCCCAATAAATGCACAAATCAGATCTATGACTAGTTACATGCCCCCCCCCCCCCACCCTTTATGGAATTTGGTTAAACAAATATATATCAACCTGAATTGCCTTATGTCAGACCAGACAGAGCCATTGAAGGTAGACATAAAGGAACAGGAAACAATGCATTTGAAGCATTGCAGTATTTTTGTGTTGCTGATTCCTAGTAAGCATGACTTAAATTCACTGATTATTTCAGATCAGCAGGAGTACACTTTTGTGTGAGTTTAATGTAAAATGTACCCTATGTTATTAAAGCTTAAATTCAAATGTACCTTTCATTTGTGCTATGCTTGTGCTGACTTGTACTGCAACAAATTATTTTTGTGAGGGTTTGGTATAAGAGTTATTGTACTTTATATTTTAACCCATATAACCTCAATCTCAGCCTACTTTCCACCCCATGCAATCAAATCTTGAATACAAATTAACCATTTGTTTGTGCTGTGTTTGTGCTGATTTGTGCTGCAAAAATTAACACTTGTGCTGGTTTGGTTTCTGAGATATCCCCCATTATAGTTTTGCCCATGTTACCTTAATCTTCACCGACCATTTTTTTGTGCTGTGTTTGTGCTGATCTGTGCTGCAAAAACTAACATTTGTGCCAGTTTGGTTTTGGAGATATTGCACATTATATTCCATGTGACATCGATCTCCTCCCACTTTGCACCCCAAGTGTTTAAATTGTGAATACAAATCTACCATTTGTTTTTGCTGATTTGTGCAGCAAAAAATAAGATTTGTACTGGTTTAGTTTTGGAAATATTCCTCAATCACCACTCACTTTTGCATCCCATGTTATTAAATCCTGAATAAAAATACACCGTTTGTTGTTGTGCTGTGTTTTTGCTGTAAAAATTAACATCTGCGATGGTTTAGTTTCTATAGGACTAACCCTTACACTTGGCACTCCATTTTACCCCAAACATTACACAGACAACAGAAATGGGGAATAAAGACTTTGTTTATTAAAAAATAAAAAATCCTACTTATTAAAGACATAGGGCAAGCACCCTACCAAAGCTTGACACTTCTGTCAAGCCCTGCCACACAAACCTAAGGTCATTATTAGCCCTTCCTTAATTTTAAAATTAAAGAGCTGCAAGCCGACCTCATTTAAATGGACACATCCTTAAAAAACAAAAAACAAAAAATATCTCCTAAACTCTTCCAACTCAACATGGTGAATACCAACAACTCCCAATTCTCCCACAAAAAGAACCATATGATTAACTTGCTTTCTGGAGTGCTCTAGCATCTGCATATCCCAAGCAGATTTCCAAACCACCCTGTGTTCAATCTCTGACTATACCTCCAGCAAGCCAAGTCTACTAATCTTTCCAAGTCAACATGGAACCTATATACCAAATCCTTTTGGGACACAAAACCCAAATAGTTGTCCCCAGCATGCACAACTAAATCCCCAGGAGGGTTAAAAAGCCTGGCATAATCCACCAGACTACCCACAACCTAGTCCCACCTCATTTCCTAACATGAAACCAACTAACCAAAACCTCTGCTTTAGGCAAATTAAGCTGAACCCCAACTGAAAGCATCAGACTCCAGCTTCCCAATATTCTTTACCACTGTATTACCTAGCATCAAATTAGTAGCCTCAGTCACTGCCCTCCAGTTGCAAAAAGCCTGATCAACTTCCCTTTGCTCTCCTGATTAATTTTGGACTGCCTAAACCAGAGAACTGAATCACTTTCAATCCCCACATTGGCCACCTGTAACCCCATCATCCCTTCTATTCCTTCGCACAAACTCAGAGATTCTAACAGCTGCAAAAAAGCTAATACAAAAGCAACCCAAAATAACAAGAACTCAAAGTGAGAAACACAAACAGATCCCAACTTTACAAACACTACCCTCAACAGGGAGAAAACCACAGGCCACCTACCCTAGTACTACTTTCACTCTTTATGCCCCTCAGTGCCATCCTTACCACAAAAGTATTAGTCACATCATCCCAACCCAATATCTGGAAACTAAAGGCCAACACAGGAAACCTCCCAATACTTAGAAAACTCATGCCATATTTAGCAGCCAACCAACCACACTGCCAAAAAGCACCACATTTCTTCTTCCACTGTTACCACACTTCAACGTATAGCCTTTCTGTTTCAAGGGCTAAAGTCCCCTCATCAAATTCATCACTACCAGAATCCCAGAATCCCACATCTCCTCCAGATGTAAAGTCCCCACATCTTCTGCTTCTGGAGCCACGGACTGGAACTGATCCCACTGGAAAGGGCATCAGCTATATAATTCACCTTCCCAGGGATGTGAACTGGCTTGTACAGCACATTTCTCTTCAAACATACCAGAACTAAGACACCTAGCAACCGAATAACTGGTAGCCAGTTGGTTGACAACAGATTTATCGTACAAACCAATACCATATTATCAGAATGAAAGACTACTTTTCCATCCCTCAAACAATGCACCCATATCAAAAGAGCCACCAAATGAATAACTGGCAGCAAGTTGTCTGAGAGCTGATTTATTGTAAAAACCACCCCCAAAATGAAAGACTACTTTTTATCCTTCAAGCAATGCGCCCATATCATAAGAGCACCACCAGTGTGAAAAGCTCCATGAACACCATGTCCCTTGTAAATCCACCCAGTCCCTCGGCCATGTTCCAACACATAATCTCCCCCAAAATACACCCTGAAGCCTTTCACCGTTTATGCATCAGTAAACAACTGGAGCTCCAAATCTGACCAATACCCAATTTTTGCACCAAAGCCCGCTCATTGAAGTGTCAAAAAAGGTCAACCACACCCCCAAATCATCCTTGTTCTTCCTGGTAAGCTGAATTCTATGGTGAGCTGCCAAAAATAGACACCTGCAAAAAAACTCCACCAACCGGAATGATCCTACACACAAAATTTAATTTCCCCAACAAAGATTGGAGCACTTGTAGCATCACTTTCACAGCTCCCTAATCCGTCTCAATACACACCTTCAGGTCAACTATCTTATCCTCAAGCAAATGACATTTCATGTCAATCTGATTGCCTAGAAAGCTCAAAGAAGGGACAAGGCCCTCCATCTTCTTCACAGCCACCGGGATCCTAAATTCCTCTGCAACATCCATCCATCATCCACTTACTAACCCCCAAACCGGCTGAGCCCAGAAATGAAAAATCATTGAGCTAGTACACTAACGATGAAAACCTTGCCTGCATATGAAGCCCCCTCTCAAGGAAACAGTTGAATATTTCAAAATATGAGCATGACGTCACACAAAATGGCTCCCCAGCAAATGGTAACAAGTATGGTGTACTGGCAACAGGCAAAATGCTGCCTCAATATCCACCATAGCAAGAAGGTCACCAGGGCCTGTGTGTTGCACTAAATCCAACGCGCAATCAAAAGAGATCTCTCCCTAGTCAATAATGGGTCAATATTATCATTCACTGAAGATCCCCGCTACAGAGCCCTGCTACTTTTTTAAGAACAGGCCCCTAAGGAAAAACTTGCAAACTTTGAAAAGGTGGTTTAAGGAAAAAGCCTGCCATCCTCCACAGTTCCACGTCCTTCATCAGCTTCCCCTTACCACCTCTGAATGTTTCTTCATAGAATTAAGATTAACGGATAGGCATGATCCCCCCTGTTCCAAGAATGTAATCAGGAAACCAAAGCTGACACTTGACAGCAGCACCCTTACTCTGTTTTACCCCTGTTTTTCTTTTTCTAAAATAATGGGAGTGGGCATGAGCCCCCCAAACCCTGAACATGTGTGTTTGTACACAATGCTCTAAAGCAACATTGTCCATTGTTAAATTATAAGCAAAGTCATTTTCTGATGGCAATTGCCATGTTACCTCCTGGTACCATACCAGATGCACCCCACCTTCAGCCTGAAAGCACTGCCCCATCTTCAAAGGATTCATAATTTGTACTGTCCTCAGGCTGAGCCTTTAATCCCAAGAGCCTGCACCCTGACCTAATGTATCATATGCAATAAAAGGAAATTATGGGCTTCAAGTCCCCCCTTTCCCCAGCAGCCCATACCCCAAAATCCCCACTATAGCACCTCTTTAACACCCTAACTGGGCTCCACTACATTATGGATTAAGGACAGTCCTCCTTCATGTCCCCCACACAACCGCTTTTAACACACTTGGCCCCAAATAGACTGGCTGGCAACATTCCAGCAAGTAATTCCCACCCACATAAGGAAAGGTAACTTTTTTTTTTTTAAAGGGATACTAAACCCAATATTTTTTTCTTTCATGATTTTGATAGAGCATGTAATTTTAAGCAACTTTCTAATTTACTCCTATTATTAATTTGTCTTCATTCTCTTGCTATCTTTATTTGAAAAAGCAGTAATAAAAGCTTTGGAGCTGGCCCATTTTAGGTTAAGAACCTAGGTTGCTCTTGCTGATTGGATGGCTAAATGTAGCCACCAATCAGCAAGCCCTATATAGGGTGCTGAACTAAAAATAGGCCGGCTCCAAAGCTTTCATTCCTGCTTTTAATTCATTCTTCAATAAAGATACCAAGAGAATGGAGAACAATTGATTAAAGGAGTAAATTAGAAAGTTGCTTAAAATTGCATGCTCTATCTGAATCATGAAAGAAAACATTTGGGTTTACTATCCCTTTAAGGTAGTTAGTTATTTGTTTTTTTTGAAAGGTGAGGTCAGTCTCTTTTGGGGTAACTTAGAGGGTGTTTGGTTAGGGGATTTTAGATGTTAGTGGGTTACTGTGCAATGTGGGGGTGTGGAGGTTTAGGGTTTAATAGTGTAGAAGATTACTTTGTGGTGGGTGTGTGGTGATTTAGGGGTTAATAGAGTAGAAGGTTACTTTGTGATGCAGGTATGTGGCAGTTTATGGGTTAATAGTGTAGAAGGTTTCTTTGCAATGTGGGTATGTGGCGGTTTAGGGGTTAATAATGTAGAAGGTTACTTTGAGATGTGGGTATGTGGCGGTTTGGGGGTTAATAGTTTAAATTAGTGCAACTGTTTCCTCTGGACAAACTCACGTAAAAAGTTTGAGCGGTAATTGCGATTGCGTTGGATCGATCACATTTAATTTCAATTTGTAATGTGAGTGCACATTACTGCTCAGCGCTACCTCAAGTACACACAAACAAAATTGCGGTAATTTTAACAGCGCACCACTTGTAATATGGATTTGAGCATAAAGAACACTGCAATTTCATGATCGCATTTACACTCCTCGTGCTCAACTCATAATCAAGCCCATTACATTTTAGACAATGTAAACTCAATGTCCACCCACTAGGGGCTAGATTACAAGTGGATCATTAATTTACTGCGTGCCCACAAGTGGGAATATTTTCCCATTTGCAGGCACTTGATAAAATAATCAGCCATTTCAAGTGGGGTGTATTTTATCAAAAAATAAATTTTGTAACATTTTTAATTTTTAATAAAATAACTGCACCAGGCAGTTTTTGGGTGTTAAAGTTGGCAGGTGTAACAAAACAAACAGCACTGAAAAGTGCCTTTACATTGTGGTGTTCCCAGTAAATATATATGTATATGCTTATATACATATATATTTATGTGTTAATATGTGTATATACACATATTAACACATACATATATATATGTATATGAGTTAAGAAAGAAAGAAATCCTGGAAAATAGACCAAGATAAAAGACAGGGAATTCAGCACTCTTTTTTAAAGAAATGTATTAGCTCAGAAAAATAATTAAATAAATGGTGTATCCAAAAAGAGCTTGGGTTGCTGGGAGTGGAGGCGATCTTCAACACCCTTTATACTAATTCTCCCTTGTTTCTGTCGCAATCAATTAACAACACAGATAATACAATAATGTGTATATAATATCAGCAACAAAAATTATATAAAAAAAATAAATTAACATTCAAACCTGACCGGTCACGGGACTATGTAGGTACCTGTTCAAAAAAATGCATGCAAATATTATCGGTTATAGTTTAAACCTCTTACATCAATATACAGCAAGTATAGGCATCATGATGTACATTCGTTAAGGTAAATATAAGTGGGGAACAGCAACCAGGCTACTACACCCTACTGCATACGACACCTTAATGTGTAAGGCTTAATGCCAGGCAGGTATTAAGTAATGGGATCTAAGTAGTTACTGTCCCCAGAATATGTAAATATGTTATGGTCAAGTAGCGAAAGTGCAAATGGCAAGATTCAAGATGAATATGCTCAGCAAGATTAGTAGGCTTGTGAAAACATATAATACTGAAGGTCGTTAGTTTTGCATTAAAGTCCTTAAATCAATCATGCAAGCAGGCGGTATGTTAGCCACAAAGCAGGAAAGCAAGATGTAAGGGAATGCAGGATAGCAAGTCAGTAAATGTATGATTTATGTGCATCGAAAATTCTGATATTTGCAGTTTCCTTATGGATTCAAGGACTAGTGATGAGCCCCCACGACAGGGTAGCTAAGTAAGGCACATAGTAGTGCTTGCCTATCAATCAGGCAAAAGTCATAGAAGCATACAACCTTAATCCAGTTTTGATCTCCAAGATGGTATTTTGCAATAGAGCCTTCTTGACCTCCTGAAGATTCTTTTGGTTTGAGTCCAGTCAAACTCCAACACTTGCAGAGTGTTTGTTCTCCGGCATAAACACAGTCCACATGTTCCGGTTTGGCTTGTCCAATGCCGACACGCGTTTCACCCGCTGAGTATGTCAGGCTTCGTCAGGGCATGATGATGTAGGGAGTTGTGCGTCTCCCTTTTAAACTCGCCAGACTATGCGCCCCTACTGGTGAGTGAAAGATGTTTTGGGATACCTCTGTGAGAAAGAAAATTAAAAAGGCACATACTACCTGTGATGTACCTTGAGCTCAAGCACGCTCTCATTATAGAAATTGTGGTTCAGCTAAAATACATAGACAAAGTAATATAAAGTTCATATCGCTGGTATATATACATATGGTAATTGTTTTAATATGGAGAATAAGTTTGCTAGTTAAACTATATGGCCCAATTTACCTACACTTATTACATTTTGGGTTGTGACATTCTACCTATTATTGGTTTCATTGAATACCTGTCTGCAATTAGGAAAGTGAATATAGGTTGCTTCTAGTATTAACATCTGCATCTACAAAAAGCAAGCCATATCTATTCTGTCATTTAGCCCTTGAGGTATCTGGGTTTCTATGATCGAAATCCACCGGCATTCTTTTCGGAGGAGGGCTTTGTCATTGTCATCCCCCCTATTGTTTGTGATGCCCCTGTCAATGCCAATGAAGGAGAGTGAGTCAGAATTGCATGCATGGACATTTTCAAAATGCTTTGCAACATTGCTTTTGGGATTTTTATTCTTGATATCATACCGATGCTCTGTTATCCGGTCTTTTATGGCTCTCCCAGTTTTGCCCACGTAAAAACGTGGGCAGCTACAGGAGAGAAGATAGATGACACCTTCAGTGCTACACGTTACATGATGCTTTAATTTATATGTCTTCCCTGTGTGGGTAGAGAATACCTTAGTTTTCACCATGTATTTGCACGCCACACATTTTCCACATGGATGATTTCCAGTGGATCTGTGTTTGGTAAGCCAGTCAGTTTGTTTTTGGGGTGACACATATTGGTTTCTCACAAATTTATCTTTTAAATTTGGTGCCCTTCTGGCAGTGATGTTAGGGTGGTTACCTACCTCCCAAGATACTCCTTCATCACTGATTAAAACATGCCAGTGTTTCTCAAGTATCCGTCTCAAGGCAGTCCAATGGCAATTATAGTCTGCAATCAGTCTGATTAGGCCTTGTGTGGTTTTTGCCTTGGGCACAAGAAGTTGCTCACGATTCAAGTGGGCCGCTTCATTTAGGGCCCCTTTAACAGCTTTCTTTGAGTACCCTCTATCAACAAATCGTTTTTCCATTTCTGTGGCATGTTTATAGAATTTTGTTTTTGTTGAACAGTTTCGACGTAGTCTAAGAAACTGTCCTTTAGGTATGCCCTTTTTGAGATGGTCTGGATGGTGGCTAGATGCTAAAAGCAAACTATTTGTTGCCGTAGTTTTGCGAAAATTCTCAGCTTCTAAGGTACCCTGGTTAATGCTAATTTTTATATCCAAAAATGATATTTCATCCCTACTGCACTGCAGAGTGAGAAAGATATTTCTTTCATTTCGATTCAGAATTTCTACAAATTCATAAAGACCTTGTTCAGAGCCCTCCCATATGAGGAAAATATCATCCACATATCTAAGCCATATGTGGATGTTCTCCTCAAAGAGAGGGCTCTGATACACGTCCTCCATCTCCCATGCTCCCAAGTGTAGACACGCATAGGTTGGAGCACATGTTGCCCCCATTGCCGTCCCTTGTTGCTGTACATATACCTTGTTATCAAAAAGGAATACATTATTAGTCAGTATGAACTCCAATAGTTCCATTACAAAGTCAGTGTGTTCCTGTACTTGTATTCCTCTCATCATTAAGACATGTTTACATGCTTGCATGCCAACCTTATGTGTGATTGATGAATACAATCCCTCCACATCCAGACAGGCCAATATGGCTCCTGGAGCGACTGATAGACTGTCAATTTTTCTTAAAAAGTCAGCCGTGTCCAAGATATATGATGGCAACGTACTTAGAAAAGGTCTAAGGAAGTAATCCACATAATTGCCTAAGTTTTCAGTTAAACTGCCAATTCCTGCAATTATAGGACGGCCTGTCGGATGGTTTGCATTCTTGTGTATCTTAGGAATACAATAGAAGACAGGCATAATTGGGTATTCAGGGTAAAGATATTTCTGCTCAGAGGCTGTAATAAGGCCATTGCTTTTTGCCTTTTTCAAGATATTGAATAACATGTACTGTAGGGAAGATGTCGGGTTATACGTCAATGATTTATAGTGCTTTTATTTAAAAGCTGACGTTTTACTTCGAGGACGTACAGGTTCTCATCCCAGAGGACAAGGTTGCCACCCTTGTCCGCCGGCTTAATTAGGAAGCCTTTTGCATTCATTAAATCATTGAGTGCTTTACGTTCAGGTTTAGATAGATTGTCATCTACTATTCCTGTAAAAGATAACTGATTAACCTCTCTCTCAACCTGTCTTACGAATATATTAACTGCTGGCACCATCGAGAGTTGCGGCATGTATTTTGACTTAGCTTTAAATTTGGAAGTAGTTTTGTCGGGGCAGGGAATATTCCTTATTTGTGTAGGGTCATACTGACTCCCCTCATTCTCTTCTAGAAGGCTTTGTAAGTTATCTATTGTGGACTTGTCTTCCATAGTAATGGCAACATCATCCACTAAATGTTTGCTTTTGCCCTTCATTATTTGTGAGAGTACAACTCGTCGGGCAAACAAGTGAAGAACTTTGATGAAGTTAAATTTGTCAAGGGTATTCGTGGGGCAGAAGGAAAGACCTTTCTTAAGCACCTCTATGTGTGCAAGATTCAGCTTGAAAGAAGATAGATTAATTATTTGAAGGCCTTCTTCAGCTGTCTTTAGTATCCCCTGCGTCCCCGGAATCGCCGAGGTCTGCCCCTCGAAAAATTCCCCTGATTTTGTTCTTGTCTTTGTTGTCTGGAGGGATATCTTCTCTCTCGTGAGTCTGAATTTTTCCCTCCTCCGCTTTCTCTTCCTACCTCCTCTCCTCCTTCCCCTAAAAAAGTATGTGATTTTTCAGTAGTTAGTCTGTGATGTTCAGATTCTACATCTGAAACATCAGTGCCAGAGTCATACGTGCCTCTCACCGACAGGTAGTTATATACTTTATTGTTTTTATAATCATCATTATCCCTAGAAAATTTTCTACCTTTTCTGAGTTTGATGTCATTTTGTAATCGTGCAATTTGTTCTTTGATTTCCTCATTAAGTTTTGCGAAGTTAGAGTTACTAGAAAAGGTGTTAACCACTTTAAGGCACTCCTCTGCCTGTGTGATAGTCTTATCCAGTCTCTCTTTATTTCGCTTAACCATTTTTCCCATCAAAATGATAGAGCAATCAGTTAGACTTGAATTCCAGTCCTCCATGAATGCATCACCTCCTTCATCTTCCATTAAATTCGTCCCTGGGTCTAGTTTCAAGCGTAGCCCCCTTGGTATAATATTATTCTTTATGTAATTCTCTAGGCTCGATGTCTCAGCCCTGAGCTTTACTTGTTTGGCCAACTGCAATTGCAGGAATTGGCAGTTTAACTGAAAACAGGCAATTATGTGGATTACTTCCTTAGACCTTTTCTAAGTACGTTGCCATCATATATCTTGGACACGGCTGACTTTTTAAGAAAAATTGACAGTCTATCAGTCGCTCCAGGAGCCATATTGGCCTGTCTGGATGTGGAGGGATTGTATTCATCAATCACACATAAGGTTGGCATGCAAGCATGTAAACATTTCTTAATGATGAGAGGAAAACAAGTACAGGAACACACTGACTTTGTAATGGAACTTTTGGAGTTCATACTGACTAATAATGTATTCCTTTTTGATAACAAGGTATATGTACAGCAACAAGGGACGGCAATGGGGGCAACATGTGCTCCAACCTATGCGTGTCTACACTTGGAAGCATGGGAGATGGAGGATGTGTATCAGAGCCCTCTCTTTGAGGAGAACATCCACATATGGCTCTGAACAAGGTCTTTATGAATTTGTAGAAATTCTGAATCGAAATGAAAGAAATATCTTTCTCACTCTGCAGTGCAGTAGGGAGGAAATATCCTTTTTGGATATAAAAATTAGCATTAACCAGGGTACCTTAGAAACTGAGAATTTTCGCATGACTACGGAAACAAATAGTTTGCTATTAGCATCTAGCCACCATCCAGACCATCTCAAAAAGGGCATACCAAAAGGACAATTTCTTAGACTACGTTGAAACTGTTCAACAAAAACAAAATACTATAAACATGCCACAGAAATGTAAAAACGATTTGTTTATAGAGGGTACTCAAAGAAAGCTGTTAAATGGGCCCTAAATGAAGCAGCCCACTTGAATCATGAGCAACTTCTTGTGCCCAAGGCAAAAACCACACAAGGCCTAATCAGACTGATTGCAGACTATAATTTCCATTGGACTGCCTTGAGACGGATACTTGAGAAACACTGGCATGTTTTAATCAGTGATGAAGGAGTATCTAGGGAGGTAGGTAACCACCCTAACATCACTGCCAGAAGGGCACCAAATTTAAAAGATAAATTTGTGAGAAGCCAATATGTGTCACCCCAAAAACAAACTGACTGGCTTACCAAACACAGATCCACTGGAAATCATCCATGTGGAAAATGTGTGGCGTGCAAATACATGGTGAAAACTAAGGTATTCTCTACCCACACAGGGAAGACATATAAATTAAAGCATCATGTAACGTGTAGCACTGAAGGTGTCATCTATCTTCTCTCCTGTAGCTGCCCACGTTTTTACGTGGGCAAAACCAGGAGAGCCATAAAAGACCGGATAACAGAGCATCGGGATGATATCAAGAATAAAAATCCCAAAAGCAATGTTGCGAAGCATTTTGAAAATGCCCATGCATGCAATTCTGACTCACTCTCCTTCATTGGCATTGACAGGGGCATCACAAACAATAGGGGGGTGACAATGACAAAGCCCTCCTCCGAAAAGAATGCCGGTGGATTTCGATCTTAGAAACCCAGATACCTCAAGGGCTAAATGACAGAATAGCTATGGCTTGCTTTTTGTAGATGCAGATGTTAATACTAGAAGCAACCTATATTCACTTTCCTAATTGCAGACAGGTATTCAATGAAACCAATAATAGGTAGAATGTCACAACCCAAAATGTAATAAGTGTAGGTAAATTGGGCCATATAGTTTAACTAGCAAACTTATTCTCCATATTAAAAAAATTACCATATGTATATATACCAGCGATATGAACTTTATATTACTTTGTCTATGTATTTTAGCTGAACCACAATTTCTATAATGAGAGCGTGCTTGAGCTCAAGGTACATCACAGGTAGTATGTGCCTTTTTAATTTTCTTTCTCACAGAGGTATCCCAAAACATCTTTCACTCACCAGTAGGGGCGCATAGTCTGGCGAGTTTAAAAGGGAGACGCACAACTCCCTACATCATCATGCCCTGACGAAGCCCGACATACTCAGCGAGTGAAACGCGCGTCGGCATTGGACAAGCCGAACCGGAACATGTGGACTGTATTTATGCCAGAGAACAAACACTCTGCAAGTGTTGGAGTTTGACTGGACTCAAACCAAAAGAATCTTCGGGAGGTCAAGAAGGCTCTAATGCAAAATACCATCTTGGAGATCAAAACTGGATTAAGGTCGTATGCTTCTATGACTTTTGCCTGATTGATAGGCAAGCACTACTACATGCCTTACTTAGCTACCCTGTTGTGGGGGCTCATCACTAGTCCTTGAATCCATAAGGAAACTGCAAATATCAGAATGTTCGATGCACATAAATCATACATTTACTGACTTGCTATCTTGCATTCCCTTATATCTTGCTTTCCTGCTTTGTGGCTAACATACCGCCTGCTTGCATGATTGATTTAAGGACTTTAATGCAAAACTAACGACCTTCAGTATTATATGTGATCACAAGCCTACTAATCTTGCTGAGCATATTCATCTTGAATCTTGCCATTTGCACTTTCGCTACTTGACCATAACATATGTACATATTCTGGGGACATGCTCTCAGTAACTACTTAGATCCCATTACTTAATACCTGCCCGGCATTAAGCCTTACACATTAAGGTATCGTACGCAGTAGGGTGTAGTAGCCTGGTTGCTGTTCCCCACTTATATTTACCTTAACGAATGTACATCATGATGCCTATACTTGCTGTATATTGATGTAAGAGGTTTAAACTATAACTGATAATATTTGCATGCATTTTTTTGAACAGGTACCTACATAGTCCCCTGACCAGTCAGGTTTGAATGTTAATTTATTTTTTTCATATAATTTTTGTTGCTGATATTATATACACATAATTGTATCATCTGTATTGTTAATTGATTGTGACAGAAACAAGGGAGAATTAGTATAAAGGGTGTTGAAGATCGCCTCCACTCCCAGCAACCCAAGCTCTTTTTGGATACACCATTTATTTAATTATTTTTATGAGCTAATAAATTTCTTTAAAAAAGAGTGCTGAATTCCCTGTCTTTTATCTTGGTCTATTTTCCAGGATTTCTTTCTTTCTTAACTCATGTATGATATTTAAGGGTCTGCACCAAACATATTGATATATTCCCGCTTCAACCAGTATTTAATATAGAACTGGTTGGTTGTGTATATTTAGCTCAAAGCAGTTGCGTCCCCTCTGTATAATTCTTGAATATATACATATGTATATAATCATATACATATATATTTAAGACTTGCTGCCATCGCTCCATGACTTACTCCTTTCACTGCGCTAGTTGTCATGCCGTGTCTCATGGAGCCTATGGAAGCGCGCTAGCATTGCTGTCAACTTGTAATACCAGTGCTTGAAAAAGCCCGGAACGCGGGTGAAACGCGTAGAAAACTGTGATAAAAAGTTGTATTACAAGGAATCCCTTTGCCAACCCAGACTGTGGAACCCATTACAAAAAGGTGTATTATCATACTGGTCGGAGCTAAAGAAACCAATCACCTGTCTGGAACCTGCGTACAAAGAGTACTAAGTGCAGGAAGATTAACGGACCTCACACAGATCTACACCTGCGTACACCAGTGTACTAAGAGCAGGTGAAGAAGCTATCGGTTTATAGGAGAGCTTGCGCAAGCTGAAGAAAACCGAATCGCTGCATCGCTACGCTTACCCAAACTAAAAAGACCGGTAAGCCTAGAGACTTCAAATCCATTCATAAAGAGGTAAGACCACCCATGAAGCGGGGTTAACTCGTGAAGGAGGAGGTAAGACCACTTATATAGCGGCTAAGATACACCTCTTAAAGTTATATACCTCATAAAGTGTCATTTAAGTCTACTGTAAATAACACACAAGCAAGACTGTTGCCCTGCTAAACACTGGATTTTTAACATTTATTCGGGAAATCTGCCACCCTAATCATCTGTGCTTTGATACTTTCTCAATTGAACTTGGACACTATATGAACTGTTTGAAACAATTATAGTACTAAAAGGATCTTTTCAACAAATTCAACAAATCCTTTTGTTTCAATATACAGACCACATCTCTAAGTAATATTTGTGGACATCGTTACTTTACTAGGAAAGACTCAAAAATATCTGGGCTCTCTCATCCATATTTTATCACATTAATATCTGTTTTTACTTTGTGAGTCATTAGTGAAATATTTTATATATATAGATATACAGCTGTGTATTTTATCTGATAAATTTTAGTTTATTCTTAGCATATGATTGTAATTTAATAAAAACTTTTGATTATACGAAAATGTATTTGAAATTTATATGAATAGAACATTTGTGTTTTTTCTAAATTCTTAATCTATCAGAGGTATACGTATTTTTTTAAGGAAATTAGATTTTTTATTAATTTGGGTAAAATATATACATAAAATCAGTAGGTAACATATTTATTTCATATCCTAGTTTTTAATACTTTTTAGCTTTTAGTAGCGCCACTCTCAACTACAATTCATTTTAATTTCGTGACCAGGAAGGGGGTTCATAGAGAGAGGCAAAAGTATTTTAAGTCCAAGCGCTGTTTTATATATATATCTTCATCCATCCGCGCTAGCATTGCTGTCAACTTGTAATACCAGTGCACATTAGCGTGCGTTCACAAAAGAGAAATTTAGCGCTCGACTAATAATCTGGCCCTATATGTAATTAAATTATGAATACAAATATACCATGTTTTTGATCTAAGTTTTTTTTCTGATATGTGTCTGAGAAAAGAAATGTTGAGACACTCTGATTTTTAAGATAGCCAGAAACTTAAGTTAAGAAGTAGTGATCAAAATACTGCTGCACCTTAACTCGCCCGCCACCTCTGAGGTGGCAGACAGCAATCATCCTGATCAGATAAGATAGGGATGATTGACACCCCCTGCTAGCGGCCAATTGCCCGTGAATGTGCAGGGGGGCGGTATTGCACAAGCATTTCCCATGAAATGCTTGTGCAATAATAAATGCCAACAGCGTATGGTGTTGCCATTTATCGATGTCGTACGGACATGATCCACTACAGTGGGTCATGACGTCCCCAACATGGTAAATCAGACCCTGAGTATTTAATTATAAATATTGAGTTCACATACAGTAGGCCAACAAATAATTTGTAATATCTCATTTTGCAGCACAAATCAGCACAAATGCAGCACAAACAAACACCTAGATTTAGAGTTCTGCGTTAGCCTTCAAAAGCAGCGTTAAGGGGTCCTAACGCTGCTTTTGGCCGCCCGCTGGTATTTAGAGTCAGGCAGGTACAGGTCTACCGCTCACTTCCCTACCGCGATTCCAGGCTACCGCAGATCCCCTTACGCCAATTGTGTATCCTATCTTTTCAATGGGATCTGCCTAACGCTGGTATTTGGAGTCTTGGGAGAAGTGAGCGGTACAGCCTCTACTGACAAGACTCCAACCGCAAAAAAAAGTCAATAGTTAAGAGCTTTATGGGCTAACGCGTGAATATAAAGCTCTTAACTACTGTGCTCTAAAGTACACTAACACCCATAAACTACATTGCCACCACTATAAAAAAAAATGTAACCCCTAATCTGCCGACTGGACACCGCCGCCACCTACATTATCCCTATGAACCCCTAATCTGCTACCCCTAACACCGCCGACCCCTATATTATATTTATTAACCCCTAATCTGCCCCCCCAATGTCGCCACTACCTAACTACACTTATTAACCCCTAATCTGCCCTCCCTAACATCGCCGCCACCTACCTACACTTATTAACCCCTAATCTCCCGCCCGCACCGTCGCCGCTACTATAATAAAGTTATTAACCCCTAAACCTAACTCTAACCTTAACCCTAACACCCCCCTAACATAAATATAATTTATATTAAATGAAATAATATTGCTAAAATTAACTAAATTATTCCTATTTAAAACTAAATACTTACCTATAAAATAAACCCTAACCCTAACCTAAGTTACAAATACACCTAACACTACACTATCATTAAATTAATTAATTAACGAGCAAAAACATTTGACCAGGCCACTGGTACCCCTGGGAATCATGCTTTCATCCACGGAACATCTGACTATATGACATATGCTAATTCAAGCACAGACACACACCCAACATCATTCCCCCCAGATGCAGCACAATCAATGAAGGCCTTCCCCAGTGGAGAAAGGCTTCTTCAGGACACCCCTGGCAACTCTCTCCAAAGCATTCCCCTCCTCCCCAACCACCTAATTGAACTGCATCTGGTCGAATCCCCAGCTGCTGGCTGCCCGGACACTTCAAGGCATGGATTGCTGCCCAGTGGACATACAATTGCTGACTATCCACGTTGTACACGGAGGGGTCCTTATACCTAAAATAAAGGAGATTAAATCATAACTGTCCTAACACTTAAACTTTATCCTACAGCATTCTCTTAACTAGTTGTTCCCACTTAATGGCCTAATGTACAACTTGTACCTTTTATGAGCTCCATCTTCCCAGCCTCTGTATACCCTGTTCCGGTACCCCAGCAGCTGCCGCACTGGTGGCCGAACCAATGCGGGTGAGTGGGGAGCTAGAACATCAGGGTTAAGGCCAGCCTTTTCAGCCGCCCAATTCAAAACTGGAATTAAGACAGATTGGTCCCATCACCATAAATAAAAAATTGCCCTGAATTCACTTTCCCTCTCCTAGAGTACTCAGAGGCGAGCTTAAATATATAACACTTTGGGTTAAACTGCTGTTGCATTGACTACCATACTCCGTTCCTATCTTGATCTGTCTTAGATCTGGGGATCAAGAATAGTAATGCTTGGAAATTGAACCTGACATGTTGCACCTGTATCCCTGCTCCTACTGACACCCTGGACTGCACCACTATTTCCCCTATCCTAAGAGCCCAAAAGAATGCTACTAAAAACGCTGCTCTAAATAAACAGACCTTGTTATTGTCTGCACAAACATTCAACAGGACTTCCAACAATGCCTCTAACCTCTGCACTGTAACCGGTTCACGTCTATCAACTGACCGAACCTCAATTCTACCCCAACCATTCATCATTTGCTTAACCAAGAAAGTACCCATACAATCCCTGAGGCCTCACCATTTGCTGAAGAATGCCAAAGCTGCTAGCTTCCCTTGCATTGCCCCTTTTTTGCATCTACACTCCTTCAAATGCACCACCCATTCAAGTAACAATGCTGGAGAGCTAGCTACTAAAGGAACCTGTCAGGAAGGCTTCCCACTCTGCCCAGTTTTTTTACGTAGGCCCACCAAGTAGCAAGGGCCAACAATGCTCTCACCAGTGAACTCAGCACGCCCCCCCCCCCCTCAGCCACCTGCAAATGAAGGACAAGAAGCACCAACTACATCCGCTCCCGGAACCAACCTCCTTAACAGATCCCACGAACACGAGACAGCGCGTCCGCCACTACATTATTCACCCCCAGCACATGTCGTGCCGAGAAGTCAATATTGTGCCGCAAAAACCTCAACACTAACCAGCATAGTTACCTCACAACAATAGGGGAAGAAGCTGAATGATTGTTGTTAGCAAACACGACACTCATATTGTCGCAACAAAAGATAACATTCCTATTGGCCAATTGCTGCCCCCATAATTTGATAGCTACTACAATGGGAAACAACTCCAGCAGAGTTAGATTCCTGGTCAAGCCCTTGTCTTCCCACACCCATGGCCAAGACTTGCACTCCAAGCGCCGTTAAAATATGCCCCATAGCTATGGGTGCCTGCCGTGTCCATGAAATGCAAAGCTTGACTAGGCATTCTACCCTGCCTCCACAATAATGTTCCATTAAAGTTCTCTAAGAACAACTTCCAGACTTTCAAAACTTCCCTCATTTCTTCAGAAATCCTGTACTGTCAATGCTCCCTGCCATTGTCCTTCAATTGGCCCTCCAACCTACCTTACAAGTGAAATTCAACAGACCCAGAATTGACTGAAGCTCTCTTAATGGGAGCCACTCTGCCACCAAGGCCACTGCAACTGCGGTGAGCATCCACGCCACCTTGTCCACTGGTAACCGGCATTGCCTTTCCTTCTTATCTATTTCAATACCCAAGAATGTTAGGCACGTGCATGGTCCCTGGGTCTTGTCTTCCGCTAAAGGAACCCCAAAATGAGAGAGTAAGTTCCTCATCACAGACATAAACCTTGCACATTCCAATGACCCTGCCCTACCTACCCACAAAAAGTCATCAAAATAATGTGCTATCAGGCCCCCCCGGCCGCCGATGAAATCGCCCAGTGCAAAAATGTACTGAACGCTTCAAGGAAAGCACAGGAAACCAAGCAGCCCATTGGTATACAGCGATCTACAAAGTAGGCACCCTCAAACCAGCACTCCATTAGCCAAAAGGATGCCGGGTGAATTGGCAACAATCGGAAAGCCGACTCAATATCCAGCTTAGCCAAGAGGGGCCCTCACACCCATCTGCTGTACCAAAGCCATTGCCTGATTGGACGACTGGTAATGGACAGAACTAACTTCCGGGTCAATTTCATCATGCACTGATTTACCTTTTGAGTATGATAAATGCTGAATCAACTGGAATTTCCCTTTTAAGGGACCACCAGCCCCTTAAAAGGAGGTTCCCTAAACGGGCCTGCCATGCACCCCAACTTCAACTCCTTGTCCAACTTTTCCCTGACCTCCACACCCCTTCTTTATACGTCTTATGAATAAACTCTATAGTTTCCATATATTTCAACACGTTTAAATGCAGTTCCGGTTTTGCTTCACTAGGACAAAATGCCAATACTCTAAAGCAAGTCTGCCACTCATCCATGGTTTCAGGTCGTTTTACTTTTTTTGGACCAGTGCCGTCCTTGCTCCGTTCCTTTGCCTTATGGGCCTCAAGCGACAATTTGAAGATGTTAACATACTTCCCTTCTCTAATCTTCTTTACCACCTTGGCCTTAAGGTGTGAATGCAGTGAGTGGACCCTGCAGGGATATGCATCCCCTTGCAACATTACCTTACACTCTGCTACAGTCATGCTAACAGCCCCTGGCCCTATGGGAGCAACACTCCCACTCTCCCCTTGACTAGTACTTACTGCAAGAGCCCCAGCTATCCCAGGTGCCAACCTCGACTCCTGCCTCTCCTGCCCTGCCACCGATCTATGTAAGTATTCAATTCCCTTTTTTTGGTTTTAAAACTGGCCCCAAGAGGTCGTCACTCTTGGAACCAGTGCCACTGGATGACCCACCCACCCCCTGCCCCAACTGAACAAATGTCTCACCTGCTCCAGATGCCAAAAGAGGAGGCACCTGCCTCTCCTGTCCCTCTGGAAGTACTCCAGGACAAGAAAGCCCTGATGGTCCTGGAACCTCCTCATGCCTCACAACCGAACCGCTGCCAGAGCTGACACCTACCTGCAATGAGAAGGAAGAACCAGGAGTACCAAGGACCACAGGATAGGTGCCAAGCCCCCCCACCCTGGCTATAATCCCCTGTCTGGTGCCCCTCCCCAACCTGAGACCAGGATCCTGAAATTGCCCAGCGCTGGCTATGATCCCCTGTCTGGTTCCCCCCCTGACCTGAGACCAGGATCCTGAAATTGTCCAGCTGCACGCACTGCCAAACACTCAGGGGGACCCCTGCTAACTGCCCACCATCCAAGGCCGACACCACCACATCGGAAAGAGGGAAGGTAGGTGAGTACCCTACCTGAGAAGGGCCAGCTAGATCAACGAGCCCACCAGAACCACCACTTCAGGAGGTTGAGACTGCTAGGCCGCCACCTTGATTACTTCCAGTAGGGTTAGGAGGGAGAAGGCCGCTAGGCCACCAGGTGATAACTGGTCTAAATTGAGGCCTAAAAGCCAATTACCTACCTCAGCGTGCCCCGGATCCCCAGGGATGTCCCCTAAAGTGCCCTCCAGCCCATGATTATGTGCCTGCGCAAACACCATCCCCCCGACGGAACCATCCAGGGCCGCATCCTCCCCATACTCCTCCTCTAGTCCACCCACCACTCCCGAATCAAACAAATCCCTGTCCTGGGTTAAGGGGAAAGTAGGGGTAGAGGATAGGCCAGAGGGCGAAATCGCATCTTGACGAGAAGGTGGCCCTCCTCCTCAGTGCCAGACCTAACCTATCTCCCCCTCACAGATACTCGCCGTGTCACTGGTGAAGACTTCCTGATTGACGTCTGGGATGAATCATCATTCCAACTACTACCGAAAAAATTCTTTTGAACATTCAGGAACAAAAGAGGGAGTGATCCAGCTATCAATGCATGTATATACAATAAGGAATCTCCACCCCAACATTGGCAACAATGTTGCACACTCACACAGCACCAGATTCACGTCTCGGTCAGGCAGCATAACCCTTAAGACGTTTCAGGCACATATATGCTCTACACTAGCATCCAACTTGTAATATGAGCGCAAAAATAAAACCACTATTGATTTAACTTGATCAATGTGCACAATAGTGCTAATATTTTTTACACTCAACTTGTAATCTAGCCCTATATGTGTTACTTTACATGGTTTCTATATTTTTTTCTCTCACATAGCACTGGGTCCATTTGTTAAGTCAGTACCTCTGTGCTCTGTTCTCTTTAGTAACTGGTTAAAACCTTACTAGCTGAATAACTATATATTACCTTCTGCTTCCTCCTAAACTGACATTGAATAACAATGCTGCATGTTCCTGAGTACTTGTGCATGACCCTACATGCCCTGGCCTGATTATTGGTAGCTGCAGCAGTTTTATTTTCAATCAAACTTTATTAAATCAAAATCACAGGTGTACACAGAAAGAAATGACTAATTACAGTGAACAGCAGCTTTTCCTTCCGGTATTTAACATTATTCCTTCTTACAGTTTTACAGAAATGCAAATCACATACACCTAGATTACGAGTTTTGTGTTAGAGGCTATGTGGTGCTAATGAGCAGTTTATGCTCACCGCTCACTTACAGACAGTGCTGGTATTATGGGTTTTTACAAACCCGGCATTAACCGCAAAAAAGTGATCGTAGAGCAAAATTTTGCTCCACATCTCACCTCAATACCAGCGCTGCTTACATTAGCGGTGAGCTGGCTGAACGTGCTCGTGCACGATTTCCCCGTAGGAATCAATGGGGGAGAGCTGGCTGAAAAAAACCTAACACCTGCAAAAAAGCAGCGTTTAGCTCCTAACGCAGCTCCATTGATTCCTATGAGGAAAATACAATATTGGAACAGCCAATAGAATGCCAGCTCAATCCTATTGGCTGATTGGATAAGCCAATAGGATTGAAGTTCAATCCTATTGGCTGATTGCATCAGCCAATAGAATTTTTTCTACCTTAATTCCGATTGGCTGATAGAATTCTAGCAGCCAATCGGAATTGAAGGGACGCTATCTTGGATGACTTCACTTAAAGGAACCATCATTTAATAAGAAGACTTCGATAGAAGAGGATGCCCTGCGTCGTATCTCTTGAAGATGGACCCGCTCCACGCCGGATGAATGAAGATAGAAGATGCCGTCTGGATGAAGACTTCTGCCCGTCTGGAGGACCACTTCGCCCAGCTTGGATGAAGACTTCTCCCGGCTTCATTGAGGACTTCGGCCCGGTTGGGTGAAGGCTTCTCCCGGTAAGGTGATCTTCAAGGGGTTAGTATTAGTGGTGGGTTTTAATGTTGGGGGGGGGATTTGTACTTTTTTAACAGGTAAAAGAGCTGATTACATTGGGGCAATGCCCCGCAAAAGGTCATTTTAAAGGCTATTTGTAATTTAGTGTAGGGTAGGGCTTTTTTTATTTGGGGGGGGCTGTTTTATTTTGTTAGGGGGATTAGATTAGGTGTAATTAATTTAAAAATCTTGTAATTTGTTTATTATTTTCTGTAATGTAGTGTTGTTGTTTTTTTGTACTTTAGATAATTTTATTTAATTATATTTAATTGTATTTTATTTAGGTAAGTCATTTAATTATAGTGTAGTGTTAGGTGTAATTATAACTTAGGTTAGGTTATATTTTACAGGTACTTTTGTATTTATTTTAGCTAGGTAGTTATTAAATAGTTAATAACTATTTAGTAACTATTCTACCTAGTTAAAATAAATACAAACTTGCCTGTAAAATAAAAATAAACCCTAAGATAGCTACAATGTAACTATTAGTTATATTGTAGCTAGCTTAGGGTTTATTTTATAGGTAAGTATTTAGTTTTAAATAGGAATAATTTAGTTAATGATAGTTATTTTTATTTAGATTTATTTAAATTATATTTAAGTTAGGGGTTGTTAGGGTTAGACTTAGATTTAGGGGTTAATAACTTTAATATAATGGCGGCGGCATTGGGGGCGGCAGATTAGGGGTTAATAAATGTAGGTAGGTGGCGGCGATGTTAGGAACGGCAGATTAGAGGTTAATAAAATTTAACTAGTGTTTGCGAGGCGGGAGTGCAGCGGTTTAGGGGTTACTATATTTATTATAGTGGCGGCGATGTCCAGTTTGGCAGATTAGGGGTTAAAAATTTTATTATAGTGTTTGCGATGTGGAAGGGCCTTGGTTAAGGGGTTAATAGGTAGTTTATGGGTGTTTGTGTACTTTTTAGCACTTTAGTTAAGAGTTTTATGCTACGGCGTTGTAGTGTAAAACTCTTAAATACTGACTTTTAAATGCGGTACCAGTCTTGACAGGAGAGGGTCTACCGCTCACTTTTTGGAAGACTCGTAATACCGGCGCTATGCAAGTCCCATTGGACATATAGGATACGCAATTAACGTAAGTGGATTTGCGGTATTTCCAAGTCTGGCCAAAAAAGTGACACCTTTACCTGCAAGACTCGTAATACCAGCGGGCTTTAAAAAGCAGCATTGGGACCGGCCAACGCTGCTTTTTAAGCCTAGCGCCAAACTCGTAATCTAGCCGATAGTTAAGCAATTCAACATATTCAAAAGATATCTATATAGCAAGAGTTCTGAGAATGCGTTACTTCTTGATTTACGAGGATCTGAGTTCACCATTATTCTTATATAGCTTGAATTATTTTTTCCAAAGTACTGTAACTATAGTTAAATCAAGATCTAGATTTTGTGTGAGGTTTCTTTAGGAGAAAAAGGAGTTTAGGGAAAGAAGAAAGGGGGAGCAAGAAAAGAGGAAAAAAAAAGGAGAGGGGCGCATTTTTTTCCACTTACACAGGAGCACTCCTCCAGGTGGCTAACATCATCTCATGGGTACCCAATTGATTCATTTTAAAGTAGTGGAATCTTTCCAACTGGAGTAGCTCCTCAACTGAGCAAGTCCACTCCTCGATTGTTGGGGTGACCCCAGACTTCCACATTTTTGGCTCCAGTGATCATGATAAGCAGTAAGGTACGTTAGGTATTAGGGTTTGCAATTTGTCAGACATAAGGCCTAACACGTTTTGCCAATACCCCTGTAGCCTAGGGTACGACCACAATATGTGTAGGAGGTGCCATGCTCTCTGCATCCCCTCCAACACAAAGGGCTTGCTATTAGAAAGTATTTATGGAGCCTTGCTGGTGTGAGGTACCACCTGCAAAGTAATTTTAAATGTATCTCCTGCACAGTAGCAGAAGCTGACAAGCGTTTTGTTAGTTGAAACGATGTAAGCCAGGCGTCCTGGTCAATGTCATTGTTAAGGTCTTTGTTCCAGGCTATGGTGTACATCGGCAATTGTGTGTCTGAGGGTGAAAGTAACAGTTTGTAAACTAAAGAAATAAAACGTCTTGTCAGTGTGGTTGAAGTGCATAGATGTTCAAATGCGGTGAGTTCTCTTGAAAAGATTTCTCTGTGTTGGTGACATGTGAGGTAGTGAGTGAGTTGGTGGTATCTTAACCAAGATGAAAAAATATCACTGCATCTTTCTGCCAGGTGTTTTTGGGAACCTATTTTACCATTATCCATAATAAAATGCAACGAGCCAGTCATCACACTGTATGGTCTGCTTAAGCATGTACGTAGGAGGCTGTAGGGTAGTTCTGGGTTTTATTGGGGAGTGTCTAGAGGACAGGTGCGTGCTAGTATTCAACGACCTATCCGACTCATGTAGCACCTCTGCTGATATAGTTATTCAGCCTCTTGGGACATATCGTTGCAAGAATCCATGCCAAAGTACCCATATTCTTTAACCGAAATATCTGTCTATCCAGATGCACCCAGGCTTTGCGTGTGGTATTATGGGACCACTCCACGAGGCACTGTAGGATTATCGCACGCCTGTAAGTGTTTAAGTTGGGGAACCCCAGCCCCCCTTGCCTCGGGACAGATACAGTGTTGTCAGGTATCTGAAAAGTTAATTCTGTTTTAAACCGGAAGTGGACAACTCAGCTGCTAAACTCACAGTACTGTTTTATATGTATGTAACAGATTCCTTTACACTGTGAATAGACTGAGTCACAGGTTTGCATAATTCTGTATTTTAGTCTATTAAACAGATATATGGTATAATGTAACAGGACTCAATTACAAACACTATTCATAATGCATCTGTTCAAATAGAAAATAACAAAATAGGTACCAGAATAATGATGAGTCATATGACTAAATATTAAGCAATTTAAGTTGAAAAGCAAACTAATCAATTTAGATGGTATTTTGACAAAATGAGATCAACTGGAATAAAGTTACCTGATGGCAGTTTGAGTTGAATGGGACTACTGCACAGAGAGGTACAATATCTGCTGAGGCAAATGATTAACAGAGGAGTTGATCCGTAGAGACCTCAGGTCCTTAGAGTATTCAGCTAACTGCAGCGTGCAGAGGAGTGGAATGCTGTGAGTGTTCAGATGAGAAGTCAGCCTGTCCGTAGCTGATGATGTCACAAATCACTGCAGACACTGTCTGAATCACGGGGCTTGTTACAGGGAGAATTCCTCTCAGTCAGGGTGGAATAGGAGAGGAACTGAGACAACAGAAACAAGTTAAGACAATCTGGTATGGAATAACAACCTTAGATGTTATAAGAGGTTGATGTTAGATATGAATAAAAATAACTTCATAGGTAAAAGTTAACAGAGTATATGGCTACAGTGCTTTCACTTAAGGCATAAGAGGAAAATTACCAAGCAATGATAGATAGGTGGTGAGCAGATTTAAAGGCTGGTTAACACTACGCCCACAAGAGGCGGGATCATGACAATTGTATTTTGTTATTGCGATGGGAACATTATGCTCTGTTTGTAAGAAGTGTATTTGCTCTATAGGGGCGTTACTATTTAATAACTCTGATTTTGAAAGGTTTAAGTAAAAATTAGAAAGAGTACCGTATGCTTGTATTTAACTCAAAAGTTCAGGGACGAATGTATCTATATTCGTTAAGGTGAAAAGGATATCGTCCGCATATAGCGCCTGTTTGCATTCAATATCTCCTACGCTTATTCCACTAATTTTGTTTTTTTTTCTAATTTTCTGCGCGTGGGCGTCAATTGATAGGGCAAAAAGGAGGGGAGAGAAAGGGCAGCCCTGCCTTGTGCCGTTCGTGATCTCGAATGTGTCTGATAATGTTCATTTTACCCTAACACACGCGTTTGGGTTAGAATATAACGCAAAAGTCATATTTATGATAAATCACCAAAATTCAAGGCTTTCATGACCTGCCACAGAAACTGCCAATCGACACGGTCAAAGGCCTTCTCTGCATCCGTCGAAAAAAGCACCATGGGTACCGCCTGTGATCGGGCATGTTGTACTAATTGTAATACTTTACAGGTGTTATCCCTGGCCTCTATGCCAGGGACAAAGCCTACCTGATCTGTTGAAACTAAATTTGGTAAGTGTTTGTTTAGACGGTTAGCAAGAATTTTGGCTAGGATCTTAATATCTGAATGTGAGTACAGCATCTTGGCCACAATACAGATTGAAGCTGATATCACTGCACCATTACACTCAATGTAGCTTGCTCCTGCTCTGTCTAACTGCTACATTTAGTGTAATGGCACGGTCGGGCCGGGCTTTGACTAGACAGCTAGCCAGATGCGCTCTGAGGGAAAACCTGACCTACTCAGTAGAGCACAGAGGGCATGTCTGAAAAACCCTCTTTTTTTAATAAAAAATGCCCTGCAATATTAGGTTACATAAAGCTATCACTAAAATAATGTTATATAATTCTGCACTATGTGCAGAATTATATTACATTATTTTCTAGGTTTACTGGCACTTTAAAGGCAACCAGGTGGGCTTGTTTTTTGTTTTTCCTAAGCATGTGACATTGCACATCATGTACGCAACGGCAGTCGTGCTGTGTTTTATGTTGCTATGGTAACCTTCGTAAAGAATAGTGTACTTTGAGACGGAGGTCTAGCATTTAATTGCCATTGTGCCTACATGATCTTAGTGCCCTACAGTTTCATATCTTAAACTGCTAACTAATCGGTCTCTGTATAATGTACTTGGGATTCATTCCCTTCTTACTTCCTTCGACTTATTTTGTATATTTTTGTCAAATCACCTATAATTTCTGTATATGTATTCACCTTTTCGTGTATATAAACTTGTCTTTTGGTATTTACAATTACCAAACGGCTAGATTATGAGTCTTGCATTAGCCTTAAAAAGCAGCGCTGAGGGGTCCCAACGCTGCTTTTAACGCCCGCTGGTATTACGAGTCTGGCAGGTACAGGTGTACTGCTCACTTTTTTTCCTGCGATTTTCACATACCGCAAATCCCCTTACGTCAATTGCGTATCCTATCTTTTTAATGGGATTTTCCTAATGCCGGTATTATTATTGCTTGAAAAAGTGAGCGGTAGACCCTCTCCTGTCCAGACTCCTACCGCATTTAAAAGTCAGTCGTTAAGAGTTTTATGGGCTAACGCCGTAACATAAAACTCTTAACTAAAGTGCTACAAAGTACACTAACACCCATAAACTACCTATTAACCCCTAAACCGAGCCCCCCCACACATCGCAAACACTTAAAGGGACAGTCAAGTCCAAAAAAAACTTTCATGATTTAAATAGGGCATGGAATTTTAAGCAACTTCTCAATTTACTTTTATCACCAATTTTGCTTTGTACTCTTGGTATTCTTAGTTGAAAGCTAAACCTAGGAGGTTCATATAATAATAATAATATAATAATCATGTAATAATTTCTTAGACCTTGAAGACTGCCTCTAATCTGAATACATTTTGACCACTAGAGAGCATAAGTTCACGTGTTTCATATAGATAACATTGAGCTCAAGCACGTAAAGTGACCTAGGAGTGAACACTGATTGGCTAAACTGCATGTCTGTCAAAAGAACTGAAATAAGGGGGCAGTCAGCAGAATCTTAGATACAAGATAATTACAGAGGTAAAACGTGTATTATTATAACTGTGTTGGTTATGCAAAACTGGGGAATGGGTAATAAAGAGATTATCTTTCTTTTTAAACAACAAAAATTCTGGTGTTGACTGTCCCTTTAACTAAAACGTTTAACCCCTAATCTGCTGACTGCACATCGCCGCCACTGTAATAAATATATTAACCCCTAAACCGCTGCACTCCGGCCTCGCAAACACTAGTTACATTTTATTAACCCCTAATCTGCCGTCCCTAACATCACCGACACCTATCTACATTTATTAACCCCTAATCTGCCGCCGGCAGATTAGGGGTTAATAAGTGTAAGATTAGGGGTGTTTAGACTCGGGGTTCATGTTAGGGTGTTAGGTGTAGACATAACTTTTATTTCCCCATAGGAAACAATGGGGCTGCTTTTTTGCAGGTTTCACATTGTCTCAGTTTTTTTAACCTGCCCCCCCCCCCCCTCTATTGGGTATTTGGACATGTTCTAGGATAGTTCCCTTCAGAGATTTTGGATCTTGGTTGTGTACTTTCTTAAAGTGTCTGGAAACACTGTGTCCTTTGAACCCTATTTCTATGTTTTTAATATGTTCCAACTAGCGTTTTTTGTATGGACATTTTGTACGTCCTATATATTGAAGTTTGCAAGTACACTACAATAGGTATACTACAAATGTAGTCTTGCAATTTGTTAGACTATTGATGGTACAATTTTTGTGGGAGTAGGTGTTGGAGCTGACTATTTTAGTTTTTTTGGAGTCATAGGCATGTTCGCATCCTTTGCAATTGACTATTACACTTGAAGAACCATTTTGTTTTGGTAATGGGTTGTCTCAATTTACGAGGTGCCAAGATCTGTTTTAGATTTTTGTTCTTTCTAAAGGTTACTTTCCTTTCGGTGCAGGCCTATACTGTTTTTTAGGAACTTGTCCTGTTGTTGGCCAGTATTTTTTTATTTCTGGTGCTGCTTTGTTATATTTTGTCATCATCCCTATGGTTTTTTTGGGGTTATTCTTTTGGCAATCTTTGTTTGGTATTAGTAATTGGTTCCTATCCATATTTTCTACTTTGCTTAATCAATCTTCTATTATTTTATTAGGATATTTCTTTTGTAGTAGTTTACTTATCAGTATTTTAGCTTCCTTATAATCACTCAGTTTTGAACATTTATGTTTTAACCGTTGAAATTGTCCATACGGTATATTTTGTATCCAAGGTTTGTAATGGCCACTGTCCGCCATTACAATCTGTTTCCTTACAGTATAGCTTGGTACAAATGTTGTTGTTTTCATGAAATAAAATAAGGTCTAAAAATTCAATACATTCTTTGGAAATTTTTGACGTAAATTTTAAATTTAAAGAGTTTTCTTTTATGTTTATGAACTTGGTGCTGGCAGATTCGTCCCCATTCCATATTAGGATGATATCATCGATATATCTGCCCCACCAGATTATATTTTCCTTAAATGGATTATTATGATATATGTACTCTTTTTACCATACACCCATGTACAAATTTGCATAGCTGGGTGCTATGGTCGTGCCCATGGCTCTTCCACTGATTTGCAAATAAAATTGCTTTTCAAATTCAAAGTAGTTTTTTTCTAAAACAAATCGTATGCTTTCTAGAATAAACTCTTGATGTTCCTTAGTTAGTTCCGTCTCACTTAGGAAATGTTTCATAGCTGTTATTCCCAGCTCATGTTGTATACTATTGTAAAGGGATGACGCATCTAGTGGCATCCATTTGAGTCTTTCCACTCTATTTGGCTAATTTTACTGATTGTATCAGTTGATTCTCTGAGATAGGAATTTAGAGTAGGAACTAAAGGTTTTAAGAAATAGTCCGAATACTCAGATATCCTTGCTGTAAGGGAATCTATCCCAGACACAATAGGACGGCCTGGTGGATTCAATTGAATTTTAGGCAAATGGTAGAATATTGCCTGTTTTGAATATTCATGTAATAAATATTGACTAAATATTTTGAATACTTTAGTTGGATCTCCCTGAAGTTATCTATATGTGTTTGTGTCATTGAGTAGTCTCTCTGCCTCTAAGAGCTAGTCTGTTCTATTTTATATTACTATCCCTCCTCTTTTGCCTGTCTCTCGGAGGACAATGTTATCCATTTCTTTAATGGAGTTTAGGGCCATTTTCTCTCTTTTCCTAAGGTTATCTTTTTTAATTTTGTAATTTTCACATAAGATTTGGTGTTCTTTTTTAACTAAATCACAAAATTTTGGAATTGAATTCCCCTTTGACTGTATAGGAAAGAAAATTGACGATAGTTTTAAATTGGAGTGACTTTTGGTATATAAGGACCTATTTTGGAGGTAATCAATGCTTTCTATATCCAGTTCCTCTAAAGTGTTAAGTATCTCTAAATCTGTATCTGAGAGGTCCTTTAAAAATTAACAATTTTCTTTCTTATCTAGATTCTCGAAATGTCTACATAAAGTTAATTTTCTGATAAATTTGTTAAAGTCTATAAACAGATCAAAAGGGATTTGGACCTCTTGTCAGGGCAAACCCCTAGAAAGTACTTCTAATTCTATATTAGAAAAGGACGTGGAGGATAGATTAAAATATTTTCAGTACAGGTTCTCCTGTTTGTCCCTTTTTGGGGTTTGGGGTTCGTCCCTGTCTCCTTTTTTTCCACCATTCTTCCTCCTCTTCTGCCTCTTCTGGTCCCTTTCATTTTCTTTGTGTTCCCAGGGACCACCGTGGTCTTAAATTTATGTTGTATTGTTATCTTTCTGTAGGTATGTGAGATACTGTCTAAATAGAATTTGATGTATTTAATGGGAAATTATTTCCTGCCCAACCTTTCTCTAAAAAGTATGCTTGTTTTGAGTAGGTTGCCTATATCTATTTGGTTCCCCTTTAGGTATATAAGAGGACTGTGGCTGTATCTGTGATCTACCGTATTCTTCATTGTGTACTAAGTAATTTTTGGAAATTTGCTGTGTCTATGAGGGAGCTGTATTCTCTTTGAAATACTTTAGTTGGATCTCCCTGAAGTTTTCTATATGTGTTTGTATCATTGAGTAGCCTCTCTGCCTCTAAGAGATATTCTGTTCTATTTTGAATTACTAACCCTCCTCCTTTGTCCGCCTCTCGGAGGAAAATGTTATCCATCTCTTTAATGGCGTTTAGGGCTGTTTTCTCTCTTTTCCTTAGATTATCTTTTTAATTTTGTAATTTTAACATAAGATTTGGAGTTCTTTTTGAACTAAATCACTAAATGTTGGAATTGAATTCCCCTTTGACTGTATAGGAAAGAAAATTGACAATGGTTTTAAATTGTCAGTGGCTCTATTTCTTCAGACTGTGTCACTCAAACTTTGTCTTTGCCCCTTCATTCACTGTCACTGACTGGCAGTAATAATCAATTTAGGTGTAATGCAATACCACTGACTGACCTGCTATGTAGCACAACCACTGTCTGACTTGCTAATAGCTATGCAGCAATACCACTGCCTGATTTACTTGCTATGCAGCAATACCACGGCCTGACTGACTTGCTATGCAGCAATACCACTGTCTGACTAACTTGCTATGCAGCAATACCACTGTCTGACTAACTTGCTATGCAGCAAAACCACAGTCTGACTAACTTGCTATGCAGCACAACCACTGTCTGACTAACTTGCTATGCAGCACAACCACTGTCTGACTTGCTATGCAGCACACCCACTGTCTGACTTGCTATGCAGCACACCCACTGTCTGACTTGCTATGCAGCACACCCACTGTCTGACTTGCTATGCAGCACAACCACTGCCTGACTTGCTATGCAGCACACCCACTGCCTGACTTGCTATGCAGCACAACCACTGTCTGACTTGCTATGCCGCACAACCACTGTTTGACTTGCTATGCCGCAAAACCACTGTCTGACTTGCTCTGCAGCACAACCACTGTTTGACTTGCTATGCAGCACAACCACTGTTTGACTTGCTATGCAGCACAACCACTGTCTGACTTGCTATGCAGCACAACCACTGTCTGACTTGCTATGCAGCACAACCACTGTCTGACTTGCTATGCAGCACAACCACTGTCTGACTTTCTATGCAGCACAACCACTGTCTGACTTTCTATGCAGCACAACCACTGTCTGACTTTCTATGCAGCACAACCACGGTCTGATTTGCTATGCAGCACAACCACGGTCTGATTTGCTATGCAGCACAACCACAGTCTGATTTGCTATGCAGCACAACTACTGTCTGATTTGCTATGCAGCACAACCAGGGTCTGATTTGCTATACAGCACAACCACGGTCTGATTTGCTATGCAGCACAACCACTGTCTGATTTCCTATGCTGCACTACCACTGATTTGAATTTAGCCACCAATCATGGGCCAAAATGGGCCAGCTCCTAAGCTTACATTCCTGCTTTTTAAATACAGATACTAAAAGAACAAAGAAAAATTGATAATAGGAGTTAATTAGAAAGTTCATGATAGAAAAAAATTGGGTTTCGTATCCCTTTAACTAACAATAGGATGGTATGTAATGGGTGGGGCGGCAAAATGTATCCTCACCTGTGTGGCCAAAAATCCTAGCACTGGCCATGCAAAGGTGAAGTCTTCCTCCAAATATGTACTGAAGTACAGGAAACAGGTTCTGGCTTGTGACAAAAGAGAAACAATGTAAAGACAATATGCAGCCTAACAGCCAGCCTTAAATAGGGAGGTTTTGCACAGGATTGGTTCTGAGTAAATCCAAAATTGAGAGCACCTGTGTTTTGCACAGGTGTAATTACAAGTAAGACAAATACTCATTTAACAGATCTAAGTTGCATGCTACTGCATTTAAAAATAATCTGCTAAAACTGGCTGTGGGTCAATATATAAGCAAATAGGGTAGTAAGCATATAGACATGGGTTCAAATCCCTGCACAGCCCTGTCGAGCAGAATGCCTTCCAGACCTTTTCCTTTTCTTTTTAGTCTGGAGGATTGGTTCGTGACAATCTGAGAGGTCCTTTAACAATTCACGATTTTCTTTCTTATCTAGTTTCTCAAAATGCCTACATAAAGTTAATTTTCTGAAACATTTGTTAAAGTCTATAAACAGATCAAAGGGATTTGGTCCTCTTGTCAGGGCAAAGTTCAAACCCCTAGAAAGTACTTCTAATTCTATATTAGAAAAGGACGTAGAGGATAGATTAAATATTTTTAGTACAGGTTCTCCTGTTTGCTCCTTTTTGGGGTTCTGAGTTCGTCCCTGTCTCCTTCTATTTCCCACCATTCTTCCTCCTATTCTGTTCCCTTTCATTTTCTGGGTGTTCCCAGGGACCACTGTGGTTTTAAATTTATGTTGTATTCTGATCTTTCTGTAGGTCTGTGAGATAATTATGCTTGTTTTGAGTAGGTTGTCTATATCTATTTGGTTCCCCTTTAGGTATATAAGAGGACTGTGGATGTATCTGATCTACCGTATTCTTCATTGTGTCTATATGATGATTAGTCATATCCCTGATGTATATTGAAGTGGGGAGTTTGGTAGTTCCTCCATTTGTTGTTATTCCCTCTATGTTTGTTATTATTTTGTATATAATGGCTTAGGTAATGGTTAATTGTTTGTTTGTTAAACCCATTCCTATTTCCCTTTCCCCAGGATACATGTTTGTGTGTATAAGATGAGGCCCCTTCTTTATTGGGGTATGAGTTTCTATATGTTTTATTTATTCCCTGAGATCTTTCTGAATTTGTAATAGTTAGTCTTTTTTGTTGTTGAATTGCACTGGATTTACTAAACCTTCTGTTACCAGAAGTTCGATTTTGTTCTGATTTTTGTTTTTATTTGGGTTTTCTTTTGTATTTATAGTGTTAGGATAATTAAACTTATTAAGAGTGTGTGTTACTGTGGAACATCCTGGTGTGTTAGCCTCTTCCCATACTTCTACTTCTTTATCCATTTAATTTCATTTTTATTCTCATTATTGATATCTTGCATTTCCGAGTAGTCTCTGAGAATTTTTTTCTTTTTTTTTGGCTTCTATATTAAGTTCAAATCTACAATTTTTTTCTTTATTTTTCTCATCTGTTTGAAGCTAGGATCCCCTTTATGGGTTTCTAGAGTTTTCTTTAAATCTTTGATTTCTGAGGTTAGTTTGTCTACCTTATAATTTCTATACCGAATAGCTATATTCATTAGCGTATACAAAGTCTCTTCTAATGCTGTATTTCATTCGGTGAGGTACTCTACATCTTCTTTTTCTAATATAGAAGATTTGTACAGTTCAAATCCGTTGGATACTAATTTATACTTGGAGTACCTTTCCTAATTTAAACTGTCATACCAGTGGGTTAACTGTTTCTTGCTCAGTTTTTCTAATTTTTCAAAGATTTCTCTTGGATCTAAATGTTGCTCCACCACCAATCTACTATCTTCATCTAAATTGATAGATAGTTTTTTTTATTTTGGTTTGTGGGTCGAAGTAATTTCCAAATTCAAACATATTTGGTTCCATAGGAGTGATACTGGTTCCCTTTATGAGTGTGTCTAGGTAAGCTACTAGTTGGGGTATGTCACCTATACAGGTAACAAAAAATGGTTATGTAATTCAAGAAACGTCACTAGCGCTAAACCTACTCATATAATACTCTGGTTTATAGAGTGTGCGTTTTTAGGATCACAAAATAATTTTCCCTTTGCTATTGTGTTACTATAGATAACACGGTATCCTAATTCTGATTATACTCACAATAAAATACAATACAGTAAATGATCGTGCTGCCTTAACCCCTTAATGACCGAGGACGTGCAGGGTACGTCCTCAAAAAAAAGGCAGTTAACGCCTGAGGACGTACCCTGCACGTCCTCGGTGTGGAAAGCAGCTGGAAGCGATCCTGCTCGCTTCCAGCTGCTTTCCGGTTATTGCAGTGATGCCGCGATATGGAGGCATCCTGCAATAACCATCTATGGCCATCCGATGCAGAGAGAGCCACTCTGTGGCCCTCTCTGCACAGGACATCGATGGCCGGTATCGTTGGTGGGTGGGAGCCGACGTGGGAGGTGGGTGGCGGCCATCGATGGGCCCAGTGATGTGGAGGGGGGCGGGATCGTGGGCGGGGATGACCGGGGGCGCGCACGGGCGCGCGCGCGTGCACGATAGGGAGGGGGCGGGCGCGTGCACGGGAGGGAGCGGGTGGGAACCGCTACAATACAGAAAATATGCACCATAGGATTTGCTCATCAGGGTTCTAAAACATAAAATTAATAAAAAATAAAAAGCGAAATCAGGGGGTGTTGGGTTAGTATGTGGCAGGGAAGCTACACTACAGAAAAAAAAAATGGGGAAAAATAAAAAAAAACAACATTTTTTTCTGCAAATTGGGTACTGGCAGATAGCTGCCAGTACCCAAGATGGCCCCCAAAAAGGCAAAGGGGGATGGTTAGAGAGATGTTTGAGGGGGGATCAGGGAGGTTGGGGGCTAAGGGGGATCCTAAACAGCAGCATATGTAAATATGCTATAAATTTTTTTTTTAAAAAAACAAAGATTCCCTTTATTTTTGTACTGGCAGACATTCTGCCAGTACTTAAGATGGCGGGGAAAATTGTGGGGTGGGGGAGGGAAGGGAGCTGTTTGGGAGGGATCAGAGGGTGTGATGTGTCAGGTGGGAGGCTGATCTCTACACTAAAGCTAAAATTAACCCTGCAAGCTCCCTACAAGCTACCTAATTAACCCCTTCACTGCTAGACATAATACACGTGTGATGTGCAGCAGCATTTAGCGGCCTTCTAATTACCAAAAAGCAACACCAAAGTCATATATGTCTGCTATTTCTGAACAAAGGGGATCCCAGAGAAGCATTGACAACCATTTGTGACATAATTGCTCAAGATGCTTGTAAATGATTTCAGTGAGAAACCTAAAATTGTGAAAAATTTAAAGTTTTTTTTAATTTGATCGCATCTGGCGGTGAAATGGTGGCATGAAATATACCAAAATGGGCCTAGATCAATACTTTGGGTTGTCTACTACACTACACTAAAGCTAAAATTAACCCTAGAAGCTCCCTACATGCTCCCTAATTAACCCCTTCACTGCTGGGCATAATACACTTGTGGTGCGCAGTGGCATTTAGCGTCCTTCTAATTACCAAAAAGCAACAACAAAAGCCATACATGTCTGCTATTTCTGAACAAAGGGGATCTCAGAGAATAATTTACAACAATTTATGCCATAATTGCACAAGTTGTTTGTAAATAATTTCAGTGAGAAACCTAAAGTTTGTCAAAAAAATTGTGAAAAAGTGAACGATTTTCTTTATTTGATTGCATTTGGCGGTGAAATGGTGGCATGAAATATACCAAAATGGGCCTAGATCAATACTTTGGGGTGTCTTCTAAAAAAAAAATATATACATGTTAAGGGATTTTCAGGGATTCCTGAAAGATATCAGTGTCCCAATGTAAGTAGCACTAATTTTGAAAAAAAGGGGTTTGGAAATAGCAAAGTGCTACTTGTATTTATTGCCTTATAACTTACAAAAAAAGCAAAGAACATGTAAACATTGGGTATTTCTAAACTCAGGACAAAATTTAGAAACTATTTAGCATGGGTGTTTTTTGGTGGTTGTAGATGTGTAACAGATTTTGGGGGTCAAAGTTAGAAAAAGTGTGTTTTTTCCATTTTTTCCTCATATTATATAATTTTTATTATAGTAAATTATAAGATATGATGAAAATAATGGTATCTTTAAAAAGTCCACTTAATGGCGAGAAAAACCGTATATAATATGTGTGGGTACAGTAAATGAGTAAGAGGAAAATAACAGCTAAACACAAACACTGCAGAAATGTAAAAATAGCCTTGGTCCCAAACGGCCAGAAAATGGAAAAGTGCTGCGGTCATTAAGGGGTTAATATTGATACAGTGTACCCGTATCACTGTTAGAGTTAAGTTGAAAAGAGGAAATAAATAATATAGAAATAGCGCACTGATACAATTGTCCCTTTATATAAAAAATATGTTCTCAAGTGTTACTAAATAACAGTTCACTTTAGATACAGTACCACTTTGAATAAATTGTGGCAGTAAGATTCTCTGTTTACCAGAACAAACCCCAATCCTATGAGGTAAGTTTTCAGCTCTGTGAGGGTGATGGTTAATCCACATTTATCCTCCAATCCCAGAGTGTTGTCTCTTCTTAGGGTCTCTTGTCCCAGACTAGTCCCAATAGGTAGTATCAGAAAACTCAGTGTTGAATATTTGCTCCAATGGTATCTTTGGACTCTTATTCAATCCTTCGTGTAGTGGTGAGAATCCTAGCCACCTCATAGGATTGGGTTTGTTCTGGTAAGCAGAAACTCTTACTGCCACAGTGCGCTATTTCTATATTATATGATTGATTTCCTCTTTTCAACTACTCTAACAGTGACACGGGTACACTGTATCAATATTAAGGCAGCACGATCATTTACTGTATTGTATTTTATTGTGAGCATAATCAGAATTAGGATACCGTGTTATCTATAGTAACGCAATAGCAAAGGGAACATTATTTTGTGATCCTAAAAGCACACACTCTATAAACCAAAGTATTATATGAGTAGGTTTAGCGCTAGTGACGTTTCTTGAATTACATATATATATATACAATATGAAATGGCAGAATCTTATTAAAACATACATTTTACTAAGCAAAATATTTTCAACAAACGTTATTTGAAACACTTCTTTGAAAAATGTGAAAGATATATTTAAATGAAAATTAGTTGTGATACCGAGGCAGGTAGATACAATGAGGCCCATTTATCAAGTTCCAAATGGAGCTTGAGGGCCCGTGTTTCTGGCGAGTCTTCAGAATCGCCAGAAACAGCAGTTATGAAGCAGCAGTCTAAAGACCGCTGCTCCATAACTCTGTCCGCCTGCTCTGAGCAGGCGGACAGGAATCGCTACAATTCAACCCAATCTAGTACGATCGGGTTGATTGACACCTCTCTGCTGGTGGACCATTGGCCAGGAGTCTGCAGGTGGCGGCATTGCACCAGCAGCTCTTGTGAGCTGCTGGTGCAATGCTGAATATGGAGAGCGTATTGCTCTTCGCATTCAGCGATGTCTGTCGGACCTGATCGGCACTGTCGGATCAGGTCCGACAGACATTTGATAATTCGGCCTCTATGAGTATTTCTGAATGATAAAGTCGGAGAGCTCCTACAATTTACTAACAATAATCCATTCATAGCATTTTAATTTCTCTGAAGCCTCATTTTTTTTTATTTTTTTTTGGCAAAGGGAATTCAAATCACTGCACGTCATTCATGTTTGCTTACAGGAAGAAAAAAACTTAACATGAGTTCCCATGAGATGACATCTTAAACATTTGCTCCCTCTGGAAACACAAAGGATAAAATACTTAGTAATCCAAGCATATTGACCTAATCTTTTAATGCTGCCTAGAAGAAACACTGAATGAAGGAGATTATATCAAGACATTTTTCTCAAGTATTGAGTGACATTATTTTGAAGTAAAATCCGATCAATGAGGCACATGATGAAGTTCATACTTATTTCAACAATGCTTAATATTCTAACATGTGCACAGAAACAATGTGTTTAACATGTTTTACTCCCCAATAAGTAAGCATTTGTATTATTTATTAGCAATACAAATATGGTGGCAAAGCTGGCTCCATATGTTTACAGTGAAAAAACATAAAGAAACAAGTGGGACCATGCATGTGAATAAACTGGTAACATGTAAGTACTGCTTAGTATTCCAATTGTCTTTTTCATGCCCAAATATCTAAAGATAGCCCAAATCTAAACTACATCTTAGAGAAAAAAGGTTATGTATGTTTTTAATTAATTGTAATTAGTTAAAATGGTTCAGCTGGAAAAGACACACGTAAATAACATCTCTGAATTTATGCTGGTTGGGTTTCCCACAAGCCAGAAACTGCAGTTTATTCTTTTTGCTGTGTTCCTCATCATATATTTGTTAACAATTCTGGAAAATGTGATTATTATTGTGACAATAAAGCTTGATTATAAACTTCATAAACCAATGTACTATCTGCTAAGTAGCCTGTCTTTTTTGGAGGTATGGTACGTTTCTGTCACTATACCTAACCTGCTTGCCAACTTTCTAAACAAGAAAACAATTTCATTTGTAGCTTGTATGACTCAGTTATACATCTTCATATCTCTGGCCTGCACTGAGTGCATACTTCTAGCAGTAATGGCTTTAGATAGATATGTTGCAATTTGTATCCCACTACGTTATACAACCCTAATGAGCAACATTTTTTGTCTCCAGATGGCTGTTGGCTCTTGGTGTACTGGATTTTCTATAGCCATGATCAAAGCAATATTTATCTTCAGGATGACTTTCTGTGGATCCAATGTGATCAACCATTTTTTATGTGATATTTCTCCACTTCTCAATTTATCTTGTACTGATATATCTTTCACAGAACTGGTGGATTTTATCCTAGCTATGATAGTCATTATGATTCCTCTGGTAATGATTATTATTACCTACTTTTGTATTCTTTGGACAGTCCTGCGGATTCCAAATAACCAAGGAAGACAAAAAGCTCTTTCAACATGTGCATCTCATCTTACTGTTGTGATAATATTTTATACTACAACATTATTCATATATGCAAGGCCAAAAAAGGCAAATCCATTTGATAGAAACAAAACAATAACTATTTTTTACTCTGTAGTGACACCGCTTTTAAATCCAATCATTTACTGCTTGAGAAATAGGGAGGTACAGAACTCTGTAAAGAGGCTATTTTGTAAATAATACATTTCTTTTATTTAGGTACATTTATTAGTTAGTCAAAACTGTTGACTGTGCCATGTGAGAGATTTTAAATAGTTTTTTTCCCCTTAAATATGTGTTTTTGTATTTTTTCAAATGTATGAAAAATAGTGTTTATTAGATTCTAAAGGCTGACATAGCTTTGTTATTTGGCAAATTATTTTTAATATTCATACATTCAAGATTTCTTGAACGTTTTCTTTCCAGAAAATTGTGGTAATTGAGAATTACTATTTTATATAATTTAGTTGTCTTTAATCACTTTTTCACAATGATTTAATTGTACATACATCTTTAAATTATTTTAAAAGTAAATTTATGGTTTGTTGCTCTTCAACAAAATCTTTCTTTGATTTAAATTAGCTTTTGTATATTATGGAATATGATACCACAAACCATTTTTAAAAGCTAAACTGTATGGTTTATACAATGCTATGACATTTGCCTTTTTGATACTCAAATATCCAAATATGTATATAAGTTAAAACTAATTTATATAAAACTAATGTGAGACGGAAGCACATTTTGAAATTTTCAATTCTGCTTATCCTGTGCTCAGCATGAGGCATATTTTAGTCTTTAGCACATGCAGTTTGTTTAAAAAGCTCTCAGGAATAAACAGTGCACAATTTATTAGAGTAAAAAGTAATTTGATAAATACACGGTTCTAAAAATAAATAAATAGCTAATTATAAGAATAAGCACCGTGAGATTTTACACAAGATTACTTTGAAATTTTATAAATCTATTATTCCCTTCTATTACAACACTTGCATGTAATACTTCATGGGACTGTATAGTACATTTGTCAAATGCAGTGCTAATTAACCAATATTCCTTCATAACCACAAAGTCTTATGCTGTAACTCTGTTACAATCACTGTTCATGATGATATGTTGGATAGTGGTTTGTGGAGCCATTTAACCATTTGAGTGCCAGGTAACACATCATGAACCTTTTCATATATATCCAGCACATAGTAGTTCAATTTTACATTTTCTTTATACTATAATTTATTAAAATAAGTATGGCAAGCATAGGCACATATTAGACCAAAACATAGACACAGTTCCTACATAGTAATTAGTGTCCTAATAAACCCATAAATATTATATACATGCAATTTTTATAACTATTACATATTGAAATATATATTGAAATAATTTTTTCAAATTGTAAGGTCAATTTTGAAAAAAAAACTCCAGAAGTTCAGAGAAAACATATGTTTTACTCTCGCCAATTAACTGACAAAGAGGTTCCCCAAATATGGACAAACCATCCAATATTAGATATTATTAATACTGAAAAAATGGTCTATCTGCTAAATTTATAGAATTCTCAGAGTAGTCGATGCAGGAAGGCTGTAGTTAGAATTAAAGAATTGCTGGATAAAGTTAGTGGATCTGACTGATTTGGATAGGATAATTCAGAAAAGTGTCAAAAAAAACCTCAGGCTCTTTGCCTCTCAACATATCTGAGAGAAACTCAGTTTAGATTATTGCATAGGGACTACTTGACCCCACAATGAGTGACTAAGTGGAATAAAGATGTTATCAATGAGTGTCTTAAATGTCGTTATCAAGACCCGGACCTGGGACACTTATTGTGGGACTGCCCTAAACTAAAACAATTTTGGTTGAAAGTTGGTCATTTTCTTTCCCAAAAAATAAAAATAAAAATACAATTGGCAAAAGAATCTATCTTGTCAACTCATGACTCATGGGGTAAAAAATCTAATTTCATCCTGACAGAAATAATAATTCTTAGAAAATGAATATTCAGTAAATGTTTTTGCTCTACTGCACCCTAGATTGATGAAGTTAGGGAATTACTTATAAACTCAGCAATAACAGCGGTTTATGACTCTAGATTAGAAATGAGGAAAGATGACTCCTTTGGCAAGATCTGGAGGGATTTTGCTCATTATAAAGGAAGCAATTTTATATTTTGCTTAAACAAATAATCAACACCCAAGTGAAATAGAAGGGTTAGAGGAGGGGGAGGGCTTCGTGGGGCCTTAGAAAGTTGTTAGTTTTTTTGTTTTTTTTCGAGGAAGGGAGGAGGGATGCAATATTGATGAGGTAGTTTGATTTATAAATTTTACTATATAGATCTGATCTGTAAGTTCGGCTGCCATATGAATCCTCATGTTAATACTTAGGTAAAGAGCAATAGTTATTTGTATGTAATTACTGTTTTTTTTTTAGTAGAAACTCAACTGTTTGTACTGCTCTATATATATAGGAAAATACATTAAATGCATAGATGATAACAAGTACCAAAGTATCACAAAAAAGAAATAAGTGAAATAAATGTGATATGATAAAATAAACACAAATTAAAATAATATATGGTGCCACTAATATATAAAACCATAAAATAATATAGAGTTCATATAAGGATATGTAGATTCTTCCTGGCACTCTTCAGTCTTCTGTTTGATCTCCCTTGATCCTCATAAAAAGAGAAAATATGCCACATAGCGTAATTCTGTAACTTTGTTGCAATACAAAACTTGTGTCTGTGCAAATGGTTACTCACATGCGGTGGAGCTAGAGCCAAGCTCAGGTAAAAGCGCACACCCACTTTTATACTATTGGGTAAACAGATTCTTGTACCAGTTGTTCGAATAAAAGAATTTATTAAAACACAATATATAAAATAGCGTCTCAAGACCTGCTATAAACACCTATACAATAAGTTAGGCAATACAATGAAGTCCTTGATAAAGCTTCTTGCGAAACGTACGTCGGATTTACCGCTTCTTGGCGTCTTTCCAAGTATCTGCACACCAATAAGGAGAGCAACATTTACTGGACTTTCTGGGGGAGGTTGTGTGGTTCAGTTTCTACACTCCTTACCACAGTTTCTGGTATCTTGTTAAGCTCATATTGAGTAATTACTTCATTGTATTGCCTAACTTATTGTATAGGTGTTTATAGCAGGTCTTGTGACGCTATTTTATATATTGTATTTTAATAAATTCTTTTATTCGAACAACTGGTACAAGAATCTGTTTACCCAACAGTATAAAAGTGGGTGTGCGCTTTTACCTGAGCTTGGCTATAGCTCCACCGCATGTGAGTAACCATTTGCACAGACACAAGTTTTGTATTGCAACAAAGTTACAGAATTACGCTATGTGGCATATTTTCTCTTTTTTATGAGGATCAAGGGAGATCAAACAGAAGATTGAAGAGTGCCAGGAAGAATCTACATATCCTTATATGTATTCTATATTATTAATGGTTTTATATATTAGTGGCACCATATATTATTTTAATTTGTGTTTATTTTATCACATTAAATGCATAGGTTGAAGGAACAGACCATAAAGATTAGAAGATCCCCACAAAATATCACACAAGCTAAACGAAGGGGAACAGCATATAATGTTGTATGTATGTCTCATGCAGTTTCTTTCTAATAAAATATTCAAATGTTAGTGGTAGAATTAAAGAGAACACTAGCAAACCTATGTATTCATTTATTTATACCATTTATAGATGAAAGAAAATAAAAAAGCTAAAAACAGGATCAGTATGTAATGATATTTTCTATATAAAAAAAATAAAAAGGTAACATGTTTATATATATATATATATATATATATATATATATATATATATATATATACACTCATTAACGCCTCTTTGCATATGTTTAGCCAATATGAAACATCTTCTTGTGCAGTTATTTTTAAATATTGTTTTTGTTTTATGCCATAAATAATGCTACATATACTACATACATTCTCACCTTTGCAGTCCCCACCTCCTGTTTCCCATACTCCTACCCATCTAGATTGTAAGTTCCCATGGGAACAGGACCCTCAATTCGCCCTGTTTTTGTCTGTAAAATTTTGTCTTATCGTATTGTTTCTCCATTGTATTTTTATCCCTGTACCCATGGGCAGCGCTGCGGAATCTGCTGGCGCTTTATAAATAAAGAATAATAATAATAATAAAGAAGAAGAATAATAATAATATAGTAATAAATTAACAAAATAATGGCTAGATTACGAGTATTGCGTTAGGGTTAAAAAGCAGCGTTGAGAGATCCCGACACTGCTTTTTAACGCCCGCTGGTATTACGAGTCTGGCAGGTACAGGTGTCCCGCTCACTTTTTTTCCGCGACTCGAACATACCGCAAATCCACTTACGTCAATTGCGTATCCTATCTTTTCAATGGGACTTTCCTAACGCCGGTATTACGAGTCTTGGAAAAAGTGAGCGGTACACCCTCTCCTGTCAAGACTGGTACCACATTTAAAAGCCAGTAGTAAGGAGTTTTATGGGCTAACGGCGTAACATAAAACTCTTAACTAAAGTGCTTAAAAGTACACTAACACCCATAAACTACCTATTAACCCCTAAAACATAGCCCCCCCCACATAGCAAACACTTAAATAAAAATTGTAACCCCTAATCTGCCGACCGCACATCGCTGCCACTTTAATAAATATATTAACCCCTAAACCACCACACTCCCGCCTTGCAAACACTAGTTAAATTTTATTAACCCCTAATCTGCCGTCCCTAACATCGCCGACACCTACCTACATTTATTAACCCCTAATCTGCTGCCCGCAACGTCGCCGACACTATACTAAACCTAAGTTTAACCCTAACCCTAACACCCCCCTAACTTAAATATAATTTAAATAAACCTAAATAAAATTACTATTATTAACTAAATTATTCCTATTTAAAACTAAATACTTACCTATAAAGTAAACCCTAAGCTAGCTACAATATAACTAATAATTACATTGTAGCTATCTTAGGGTTTATTTTTATTTTACAGGCAACTTTGTATTTATTTAACTAGGTAGAATAGTTATTAAATAGTTATTAATATTAAATAGTTATTAACTATTTAATAGCTACCTAGCTAAAATAAGTACAAATTTACCTGTAAAATAAAACCTAACCTAAGTTACAATCACGCCTAACTCTACACTATAATTAAATTAATTCCCTAAATTAATTACAATTAAATACAATTAAATAAAATAAACTAAAGTACGAAGAAAAACCCCGAAACAAATTACATCTAATCTAATCCCCCTAATAAAATAAAAAAGCCCCCCCAAGGGGGTGGTGAACATAAACTGCTTGTTAGCACCGCAAGCCTTACCGACGAAAACTCGTAATCTAGCCGTATGTGTTTAGCAGTTAGCAACATCAACTAGGATTCTGGGGAATACAAGAGCTGGACAGAAAAAGGAAGTTTTTGAACTGAGAGAATACAGTGTTGACATGTAATATAATTTAATTGGATTTTTTTTATAATTACTCTTTACACTCTTTCTCCTCTCTCATATCTCTTCACTTTTTAATGCTATCTTTTTCTCCACTTTCCCTTTTCCTCTCCAATCTCTCTTTCTCTCTCTTCTCAGAAGTAATAGTCTAAGCACTAATGGGGTCCATATAGCCCTAGAGGAATATCATAACCTTACCCTTTCATGGATCATGGATATATAACATCCCTTTAAATAATATTTGTAGCACGTATCCCAACAGTCACTCACTAACTTTTGCTTGCCACTGCTAAATTTCCACTCACCAATTGCTAGTTGAAAATTTGAGCCCATATATACACACAGTACTCCAATGCTGACGTGGGTACCAAGGTGCACAGAGGTTTAGCGAATAATATATATATAAAAAAAGAAAAACATTTAGAAAACCTTATCCAGCAACCCCAGATAAAAACCTTAATAAAAAATATTATAAGAACTACTAGGATCTCAAAAACACACAACTACTATTGGTAACCCCTCTGAGGATGCGTTAGTGAAACGCTGCGTCAGGGGTCCTCGCTATTTTTTAACTGCCTCTCATGTTGTATTAATAGATAGAATATCTTAGTTTTAAAAAACTTTCCATAGTCAATTCGTACTAAGTAACCTGTGGCTTTTTATAGGCTTTAGCAGAAACTATTAGCATTTCATCCCAGTATATACAAAAATGGGTAACCGCTGCACTTGCATAACATAATATGATAACGTGTGGGTAATATAATATCTGGGGGATTAGTTCTAAGACAATAATTATCTCCAAAATATCGTATACTACTATAGGTGGCATTACTACGATAATTTAAATAATTAGATACATAGTGTCATACTATTACAAGCTCTAATTTATCAACGCTGCAATCCTACTGTAGTCAAAACAGAGTGATAGCAAACACAAGTCTGATTCTCACAGGCCTAAGCAGTAGTTATTACTATTTACTCAATGTTTAATTAAGGGCTAACCGCTGCACCTGCATAATACAACACGGTAATGTGAAGGTAATATAAAACTTAAGGAGTAGATTCCAAGACAATATTGTCTTAATAATATCTTAGACGATCTTATAAGTAGTAAAGCTTACTGGCAGCATTACCAAACTACAAAAACAGTGTGACAGATAATAAATGTCTGCAAGTGGTTGCAAGCACAAATATGAAGGCTTAGTCTGAATAATCATTTGAAATATAGCTCCAGACTGGATGAAAATTCCCAGAATCTATTAAGATGCTATAACAACATTTATTTTGACAACATAAAGTCAAGTACCATAAGACTCAGACTGCCTTAAATTACCACTAGCTGTAATCTGAGCCTATTCCTTAATGCAATAGTATGTGCACAATTTTATTGAATTCAATCTATATCAGTCATATTTGCTAATTTAACTTAAAAATCCAGCGTTGGTGATACAATATATAGACTGACATATAGGTAATCCTCCAGACTTCCCAGTCACCACAGATATTTCATTGCAAGTATAAACATTGGTATAAGCCCACGGTATACTGGTTACATAGCTTAACATTGATATCCATAATGCCTTAAAAGCCTATCTATCTATAAAGACCAAAAAGTTAAAGCACAATAAGTATATTATATAAGTAAACCCACCGGGTTAAATCTAAGGGACTGGCCAGAGATTAGGCCATACAGTCCTTAGATAGATAAATAGACAGATACAGAACAAAACTTGGTTTCACAACTAGGTTACCTAGTATTCTATATTAGTAATATCATAAAAGCTAAGTATCATACAATCAACAGAGAGTGTGTTTTTAACTCTCTCCAGGGTAGCATACACACACAACTTATGCTGTCTTTTTTATAAATAAAACTAATAAAGGTTATATTTTAAGTTGATGACACAAATTTCTTTTTCAAACACAAGTTCCAGTAATCTACCGAAGTAATTTCTATAATTCACTTTTCACAGTGCAATAAAAGCATTTCTTTAAGACTATCAGGTTTATTTAGCCTGTATAGTCTATTTTTTTGAACACAACTACTATTGCTTGATGAGCAATAATAAACATAATTCTATTAAAGTTGTGAACAGTGTGCAAAAAGAAAAATAACTAACAAAAGAAAAACTGTACAATTAATGGTCTAAGGTATATAGCATATGTGAATCATTCATTACACAAAAGAATATACAGGGATCCCCGTTAGTATAGTCATACAGCAAGAAGCTGAAAAATATAGCTATAGGATAATCCCAATGTTAATTCCTTAAATCTGGACAGTTGCTGCTATTTGTGAATACACAATCCAAACTGGCTGGGTCCTCCTGATTATCACCTTCGCTCCCTATGTGGCAAAACAGATATTGTTCAAGCGGCCTCCAGTCCAAACACAATTAGGGGCATAAAGATTATCACTAAACCCTGTGCATCATCCCAGACCACTCACTCTGGCAGTTTAACAAGCCATAAGTACACCAATGGGACAACTAGTGAAGTTCAACACGGTAATGACACTAATGCTCCTCATACAGCGTACTCTTCCGTGTCAGACAGGCAAAAAACACACTGCACGTCTCACTCAGCGTCTCCTTAGTGTTACCTGTATGTTAAATGTTGTAGTGATTTCACCCTGTGTTACTCACATGCACCGCTCACTGGTATTCACAGTAGACGTCCTGTGCTCACATAGGGAGTGTAACAAAGGGCTCCTGTGTCTGAAAAATTGAGAGCACTGTAATTCCAAACAGCGTGGAAATCGGCATCAGTCGATAGACAAGCTGCTACATGCGTTTCACCCTTTGTCACTTGGGGCTTCCTCAGGCACAATCAAGTAATGTCTGCTGCATAGATTCTGTTCTATTTACCATGCTTCCCACAGGGGAATTGAAACATAATTGCTTCTTGCACATAGTAACAAAACTAATCACAATGAAACCTATTTTACAAGATGGAAATAAGAAAATTATTTACATAGCCTCACCAGCATCTGTGATCAGCAATCTGTAAATAGTAGCATATAGGCTCAGGCCATGACACATATATCATGAATAATAATGATAGTGAATATAAGTTCATAAATAACACAATTTTACTTATAATGATCAGTCTTATTACAGTGTATATGCTTAATGGGGCAGGTTATACTTGTATTTAATTCATACTTTCTAAACTACCCAATCATATGGAACATAAATATATGGAATAGCTTAGTAGTAAAGGCGTGCAATATACACACTATATAGCCATTGATGAACATATATGGTAACCAGCAGTGCATGGGGCATTAATCCCTCAAATTTAACAAGACATTAATATCCAATATCAATTTATAAGGAATGGCGCAAAGTTTAATTATTCATTCAGTCCTTTAGGCTGAAGTGAGTTCAAATTATAAATCCACCTACATTCAGACTTAGGCCTCTAGTTATCAAGGTCTGGCAGACCTGATCCGACACTGCGAATCAGGTCCGCCAGACCTCGCTGAATACGGCGAGCAATACACTCACCGTATTCAGCATTGCACCAGCAGTTGCACTGCCAGCACTCTATGAAGCAAGCTATTCTACAGTATATCATATACTAAGTCAGAAAGAGTAAGCTATATGTATATAGAATAAGAATGCATACTAATCACTAATCACAAAGAATCACTAATAGCTATCATTGCTAGACTATTAGACGTCCAACTCAAATGCATCTCTAATCATCTGGCTAGAAACTGGGGTAGTGTTTGTACTCCTAAGCTTACACCAACTGCCTCAAAGACACCAGAAACCGTGCTCATTTTATGAGAGGAAATAAGCTATGAAAAACACAGTTACCTGGAAGTAACAACTGCTACTCATCTTGACTCTGGGCTCCGGAGTGAGCTGTATCTGACATTAGAAATTGGAATTAGAGCTTCAAAATCAGTGCTCTACTCACCACATTTCAAGAGCCAGCTAAAGAGACCCGTAGGTCGGAATTCAGCAACCTCGACTCCACTTTGCCTTCCGGGGTTCCCCAGAATCCTTTTGTCTACAATCAAGAAGAGGGTGGCTATTGTATTCTTAACTCCTTGGGTGCACGCGGAGAAAACCGAGCTGGGAAAGGATCGTGATGCGAGAGCACTCTTCAACTTCAATGGGGCCAGATATACAGCAGTTCAGCCTGATGTCAGAGAACTGACCCCCACTGAGCCCACTTACTATGTGGAGAAGTTTTATGCAATCATTTTGACTGCCTTGGCACAAGAGAACTGGGACCCTGGTGGATCTGGAGCCTCCAACAGCACGTTCGGAGCCGTTACAGCTTCCATGTTGGATCTGGATCTAAAGTCAAGATTGAACTACAAGCAGAGCTCATTCGGTGATACCGGTGTGGAGTTAGGTGCTATGCCCCAAATTTGTACCATTCTAGCAGCTGGGAGGTTTGTGTAAACTCTTTGACTCACCTCACCATACTCTATGGAACTGGGTAAATGTGGCGATTGTAAAACAGACATTAGGTAACTTTTATTATAAACTATGCCATTTCAACAGCATTAGCTGTATGCTTATGATACTTCCTATGTACAGCTGTATTCACAATGAGTGACTCTTCTTTTCCTTAATTTTTTTTTAAATCCCTGAGGTGACATTGCTTTTAGAACCAATTTAGTATAACTTGCTAGTTGTGAATTGCTTCATATGATTTTAGGCATTAAATACTACACATACTAGAGTTGAACCTATATGACATGATATGATATGATGTTCTTTATTGTAAATATGCTAAATCAAGTGTAGACTGTAGGACCATATAATCTACTTCAATTGGTATATCTATGGGATTGTTTTTCCAGCGATATATATTAGAACTGCTACTTACAACTAAACCGGATATACTTGGTCACATCTTGAATATATAGACCCTAATGATGGCAATAGAGCCTGAAGTTTGAGGGACAATATTTGCTCTCATTTGTTGAATTCTAGTCGTTTTAATGTTTGCAAATTTGGTCACATGCTCCTTATCTATATAGCATCTTCTTATGTCTCATACCCAAGCTGTTTAGTTGAGATTATATACGCAGTTATAACCTCTCATATGTTAACCTCACAATTTTAGAGACAGGTTAATTTTACAGCCCTATTATATAAGAGGATGTTAAAAAGGAAAATATATTCATAATACAGTGTCCTCTTATTTAGAAATGTATTAGACTTTACATAGGATCAAATATAGTGACCTTTAATTTGGTAGTCACAGCTTTACTTGCTCGTGCTATACAGGGAGTGCAGAATTATTAGGCAAGTTGTATTTTTGAGGATTAATTTTATTATTGAACAACAACCATGTTCTCAATGAACCCAAAAAACTCATTAATATCAAAGCTGAATATTTTTGGAAGTATTTTTTAGTTTGTTTTTAGTTTTAGCTATTTTAGGGGGATATCTGTGTGTGCAGGTGACTATTACTGTGCATAATTATTAGGCAACTTAACAAAAAACAAATATATACCCATTTCAATTATTTATTTTTACCAGTGAAACCAATATAACATCTCAACATTCACAAATATACATTTCTGACATTCAAAAACAAAACAAAAACAAATCAGTGACCAATATAGCCACCTTTCTTTGCAAGGACACTCAAAAAGCCTGCCATCCATGGATTCTGTCAGTGTTTTGATCTGTTCACCATCAACATTGCGTGCAGCAGCAACCACAGCCTCCCAGACACTGTTCAGAGAGGTGTACTGTTTTCCCTCCTTGTAAATCTCACATTTGATGATGGGACCACAGGTTCTCAATGGGGTTCAGATCAGGTGAACAAGGAGGCCATGTCATTAGATTTTCTTCTTTTATACCCTTTCTTGCCAGCCACGCTGTGGAGTACTTGGACGCGTGTGATGGAGCATTGTCCTGCATGAAAATCATGTTTTTCTTGAAGGATGCAGACTTCTTCCTGTACCACTGCTTGAAGAAGATGTCTTCCAGAAACTGGCAGTAGGACTGGGAGTTGAGCTTGACTCCATCCTCAACCCGAAAAGGCCCCACAAGCTCATCTTTGATGATACCAGCCCAAACCAGTACTCCACCTCCACCTTGCTGGCGTCTGAGTCGGACTGGAGCTCTCTGCCCTTTACCAATCCAGCCACGGGCCCATCCATCTGGCCCATCAAGACTCACTCTCATTTCATCAGTCCATAAAACCTTAGAAAAATCAGTCTTGAGATATTTCTTGGCCCAGTCTTGACGTTTCAGCTTGTGTGTCTTGTTCAGTGGTGGTCGTCTTTCAGCCTTTCTTACCTTGGCCATGTCTCTGAGTATTGCACACCTTGTTCTTTTGGGCACTCCAGTGATGTTGCAGCTCTGAAATATGGCCAAACTGGTGGCAAGTGGCATCTTGGCAGCTGCACGCTTGACTTTCCTCAGTTCATGGGCAGTTATTTTGCGCCTTGGTTTTTCCACACGCTTCTTGCGACCCTGTTGATTATTTTGAATGAAACGCTTGATTGTTCGATGATCACGCTTCAGAAGCTTTGCAATTTTAAGAGTGCTGCATCCCTCTGCAAGATATCTCACTATTTTTGACTTTTCTGAGCCTGTCAAGTCCTTCTTTTGACCCATTTTGCCAAAGGAAAGGAAGTTGCCTAATAATTATGCACACCTGATATAGGGTGTTGATGTCATTAGACCACACCCCTTCTCATTACAGAGATGCACATCACCTAATATGCTTAATTGGTAGTAGGCTTTCGAGCCTATACAGCTTGGAGTAAGACAACATGCATAAAGAGGATGATGTGGTCAAAATACTCATTTGCCTAATAATTCTGCACTCCCTGTACACTACTCTGGGTTTATATGATTTTCTCTTTTTTTTGTATGGAGACTAAATCGTTACACTTTATGCATTGCAGTCACTTGAAATTTTACTTCATAGCATTGACAGGCTGATGTCCTAGCCATATATACTATTTATTTTCTATATGTAGCATAAATGAGGTAAGAAAAAAAGTGTTTTTTTATATGAGATTCACAAGTGGTCTCCTTTATCTCAGATATCTTCCTATATCTACATTTTTAGATTGAGGTCCAAAAGTGCCCTCATGAATATCCTAGAATGTTTACATTTCGTTAGGCATGTCATATGTGTAATGTATCTTTGTCATGTTTTATTGGATATTGTAAATTGTTTGACTTACTAAGATAATTATTCTGTATGCCTTTAAACCTCAATAAAAATATACAAAATGTGATCATTTTCCCATCTACCAAGGTATAGACAGGCATAGGTTGGTGCACAACATGCACCCATTGCTGTGCCCATCGTTTGTCTATAATATTTGCCATCAAACTTAAAGTAATTCCTCTTTAGAACAAAGTGTAACAGATTCAGAATGTTCATCAAATATTTGGCCTCTCTGCTTTAAAATGTCTTTAATAGTTTCAATGCCTTTGGTGTGGGGGATGGAGGAGTATAACGCTTCTATGCCAATGTACACCAAAATTGTTTCTGGGGTGAGTACAATGTCATCAAGCGTTCTCAATACCTCAGTGGTATCCTTGTTGTAGGAGGGTAATGAGGTGAGATAGGGCCTCAGGCACCAGTCCAGATATTTGGTTACACCTTCTGTTAGTCCCCCCCATCCCCGACACTATTGGCCGCCCTGGTGGGGGGATGTTATGTTTGTGTATTTTGGGTGTTGAATAAAATGTTGGGGTAACTGGAAATTTAACCTGCATGAAGGATAGTTCTTTTTTTATTTATAAGGCCATCAGTTAGAGCTCTGGCTATAATGTTTTCTAACACTTCTTTGTATTGAAGGGTTGGATTGAATTTGAATTTTTTATACTGGGCTGTATTGTTAAGTTGTCTCAAACACACATTTTATACAACACCAAAAATACACAAACATAAGATCCCCCCACCAGGGCAGCCAATAGTGTTGGGGATAGAGGGACTAACAGAAGGTATTTCACTAAATACTATCTCTATAGCTCTGCTCTTTGCAATAGGTCTGCTATAGGTCTGCTATTAGGCACAATACTGTCATAACCCCCTAGTATCTCCAGTAATCCATATTATGGATGATAAGTCCCAGCATTTGTACTATCTAGTATACCCCTAAGGGCTCATAGTTGAGAGCTTGACTACACCCAGTCATCTTTTTGAGATCCCATATGTATTTAAAATGTATGTAAGCTGTATATTGTATACACTTCACTAAAGATAAGTTAATACTATCCATTATCTGTAGGGTAGTAACTGTGACAGTATATCCCTCCCCCATTTACATTTCTCTATACCATGAGAGGGAAAATAGGCTAGTCTGTTGGGGACTGTCACACTAGCTCACCTTTCTTATTTGTAACCATAACTGCACATGTTTTCATATGTTTGTATATTAGAACAGGGTTCTAATTATGTATGCCCCCTATGTAGTAATAATCCAGTCGAAGCATTTAGAGGTCTCTTTCATCAGGTGGGCTTTTTGCATTATAAATACATTATAATGATATTGATTCCTTAACATGCCAATAGCAATCCATTATTCGTGTGTGGGTGGGATTATTGAGTTTTTGACATTGTTAATAGTAAGTGGGTGTTGTTATTTTTTATCCAATAGGATGTATTTTATTATTTTAACCAGTGTGACACTAGGCACTATAGGCTATGAATACGGCTTCCTAAGCCGAAACGCGTAAGCCATCAGTGACACACCACATACTCTTGCATCTTGTTGCTGTCTTCTTCCTTGGAAGTATCACTTTTTAAACCAGAATGTGAATAAAGCTTGGATTTTTTTAAAAACATGGCGGATGCATCTGTTTTCTTGCTTGGATTATACTAACGGGATCCCTGTATATGTTTTTGGGTAATGAATGATTTACATATGCTATATACCTTAGACCATTAAAGGGACACTAAACCCAAATTTTTTCTTTCATAATTCAGATAGAACATTAATTTTTAAGCAACTTTCTATTTTACTCCTATTATCAATTTTTCTTCGTTCTCTTGCCATCTTTATTTTAATAGCAGGAATGTAAATCTTAGCAGCCAGACCATTTTAGGGTCAGCCCCATGGATAGCGCTTGCTTATTGAAGGCTTACATTTATCCATAAATAAGCAAGCATAACCCAGGTTCTCAACCAAAACTGGGCCAGCTCCTATGCATCACATTCTTGCTTTTTAAGTAAAGATAGCAAGATAATGAAGAAAAATTGAAAATAGGAGTAAATTAGAAAGTTGCTTAAAATTGCATGCTCTATCTGACTCAGTGTCCCTTTAATTTTATGGTGTTTCTTTTGTTAGTTATTTTTCTTTTTGCACACTGTTCACAACTCTAATAAATTTATGCCTATTATTGCTTACTAAGGGCCCGATCCGATATGCAGCGTCGCCCGCAAAAGCCGACACCGCCGAAATTTGCGCTGGTTTGGTATCCTATATACGGCGTAACCTAGAAGTTATGCCCGTATATTTCTGCCGTCGCCCGTAGTTTTTTGGGTCATAGGCAGGTATGCCAAACCAGCGCAGTTTGGTATCCAATATAGGGCGCAATCTGATAAAGAGCGTAGTTTGCGGCGCAAGCGAGGGAGCCCCCGCCTCCCACAGTTTCAGCTTGCAACTCGAGCTATCCTATATATGGTGCAGTCAGAGGCTAAAGTGCCGTAAGTCTGACAAACCAGCGATGTCCAGAAATCTGCGTAAGCACAAATTTCTGGAGTCGCCAGTGACTTACGGCACCTTAGAAACTGCCGGCGCCTATAAAACCTGACTAAAGTTATTAAATCTCCTGTACTGTCTAACACGCCTCCCTAACATAGCCCAACATGTCTAACCCTCTATCCGCTATCCCACCTCACTATCCTAACAATAAAAAATATATTAACCCCTAAACTGGTGCTCCCTGACCCCGCCGCCAGCTATATTTAATCTATAACTCCTTAATGTGATCCCGTACACTGTCGCAAGCTACATTACATACCCCCTAATGTGAGTCCCTTACACCGCCGCCATCTATCTTACCTACCCCCTAAACTGAGCCCCCTACCCCGCCGCCATCTATCTTACCTACCCCTTAAAGTGAGCCCGCTACCCCGCCGCCATCTATCTTACCTACCCCCTAAAGTGAGCCCCCTACCAGGCCGCCATCTATCTTACCTACCCCCTAAAGTGAGCCCCCTACCCCGACGCCATCTATATTACCTACCGCTAAAATGAGCCCCCTACCCCGCCGCCATCTATCTTACCTACCCCCTGAAGTGAGCCCCCTACCAGGCCGCCATCTACCTTACCTACCCCCTAAAGTTAGCCCCTTACACCGCCGCCATCTATTTAAAAAAAATTAACCCCTACAGGGAGTGCAGAATTATTAGGCAAGTTGTATTTTTGAGGATTAATTTTATTATTGAACAACAACCATGTTCTCAATGAACCCAAAAAACTCATTAATATCAAAGCTGAATAGTTTTGGAAGTAGTTTTTAGTTTGTTTTTAGTTATAGCTATTTTAGGGGGATATCTGTGTGTGCAGGTGACTATTACTGTGCATAATTATTAGGCAACTTAACAAAAAACAAATATATACCCATTTCAATTATTTATTTTTACCAGTGAAACCAATATAACATCTCAACATTCACAAATATACATTTCTGACATTCAAAAACAAAACAAAAACAAATCAGTGACCAATATAGCCACCTTTCTTTGCAAGGACACTCAAAAGCCTGCCATCCATGGATTCTGTCAGTGTTTTGATCTGTTCACCATCAACATTGCGTGCAGCAGCAACCACAGCCTCCCAGACACTGTTCAGAGAGGTGTACTGTTTTCCCTCCTTGTAAATCTCACATTTGATGATGGACCACAGGTTCTCAATGGGGTTCAGATCAGGTGAACAAGGAGGCCATGTCATTAGATTTTCTTCTTTTATTACCCTTTCTTGCCAGCCACGCTGTGGAGTACTTGGACGCGTGTGATGGAGCATTGTCCTGCATGAAAATCATGTTTTTCTTGAAGGATGCAGACTTCTTCCTGTACCACTGCTTGAAGAAGGTGTCTTCCAGAAACTGGCAGTAGGACTGGGAGTTGAGCTTGACTCCATCCTCAACCCGAAAAGGCCCCACAAGCTCATCTTTGATGATACCAGCCCAAACCAGTACTCCATCTCCACCTTGCTGGCGTCTGAGTCGGACTGGAGCTCTCTGCCCTTTAACAATCCAGCCACGGGCCCATCCATCTGGCCCATCAAGACTCACTCTCATTTCATCAGTCCATAAAACCTTAGAAAAATCAGTCTTGAGATATTTCTTGGCCCAGTCTTGACGTTTCAGCTTGTGTGTCTTGTTCAGTGGTGGTCGTCTTTCAGCCTTTCTTACCTTGGCCATGTCTCTGAGTATTGCACACCTTGTGCTTTTGGGCACTCCAGTGATGTTGCAGCTCTGAAATATGGCCAAACTGGTGGCAAGTGGCATCTTGGCAGCTGCACGCTTGACTTTTCTCAGTTCATGGGCAGTTATTTTGCGCCTTGGTTTTTCCACACGCTTCTTGAGACCCTGTTGACTATTTGAATGAAACGCTTGATTGTTCGATGATCACGCTTCAGAAGCTTTGCAATTTTAAGAGTGCTGCATCCCTCTGCAAGATATCTCACTATTTTTGACTTTTCTGAGCCTGTCAAGTCCTTCTTTTGACCCATTTTGCCAAAGGAAAGGAAGTTGCCTAATAATTATGCACACCTGATATAGGGTATTGATGTCATTAGACCACACCCCTTCTCATTACAGAGATGCACATCACCTAATATGCTTAATTGGTAGTAGGCTTTCGAGCCTATACAGCTTGGAGTAAGACAACATGCATAAAGAGGATGATGTGGTCAAAATACTCATTTGCCTAATAATTCTGCACACAGTGTAATTTAATCCCCCTACACCGCCGACAGCTATATTAACTATATTAACCCTAATTATATTAGGGTTAATATAGTTAATATAGTTATTATAATATATATATATATATATATATATATATATATATATATATATATATATATATATATATATATATATATATAAAGTATAATAACCCTATCTAACGTTAACATCCCCTAACTAAATTCTTATTAAAATAGAACTAATTAATATTAATATTATTAATTAAAATATTCCTATTTAAATCTAAATACTTACCTATAAAATAAACCCTAAGATAGCTACAATGTAATTAATAATTACATTGCAGCTATTTTAGGGTTTATATTTATTTTACAGGTAACTTGGTATTTATTTTAACTAGGTACAATAGCTATTAAATAGTTAATAACTATTTAATAGCTACCTAGTTAAAATAATTACCAATTTACCTGTAAAATAAATCCTAACCTAAGATACAAATACACCTACACTATCAATAAATTAAATAAACTACAAATACTAAATTATAAAAAATAAAAAAAAAATATTACAAGATTTTTAAGCTAATTACACCTATTCTAAGCCCCCTAATAAAATAATAAAGACCCCCAAAATAAAAAAATTTCCCTGCCCTATTCTAAATTAAAAAAGTTCAAAGCTCTTTTACCTTACCAGCCCTTAAAAGGGCCTTTTGCGGGGCATGCCCCAAAGAAAACCGCTCTTTTGCCTGTAAAGAAAAAACACAATACAACCCCCCAACATTACAACCCACCACCCACATACCCCTATTCTAAATCCACCCAAACCCCCTTAAAAAAACCTAACACTACCCCCTGATGATCTCCCTACCTTGTCTTCACCCAGCCGGGCTGAACTCTTCATCCGATCCGGGCGATGTCCAATGAAGCGGCAGTGAAGTCTTCTTCCATCCGGGCGATGTCTTCAATCAAGCGGCAGTGAAGTCTTTTTCCATCTGGGCGATGTCTTCAATCAAGCGGCAGTGAAGTCTTCTTTCATCCGGCGATGTCTTCTTCCATCCGGCGATGTCTTCAAGCAAAGTGGCATCTTCAATCTTCTTTCTTTGCTCCTCCGCAGCGGAGCATCCATCCGGCCCGCAGTTTCAGCTCGCAAATCGAGCTATCTTATATACCGCGCCGTAAGAGGCTAAACTGCCGTAAGTCTGACAAACCAGCGATGTCCAGAAATCTGCGTAAGCACAAATTTCTGGAGTCGCCAGTGACTTACGGCACTTTAGAAACTGCCGGCGCCTACAAAACCTGACTAAAGTTATTAAATCTCCTGTACTGTCTAACACGCCTCCCTAACATAGCCCAACATGTCTAACACGCTATCCCCCCTCACTATCCTAACAATAAAAAATAGGTTAACCCGTAAACTGGTGCTCCCGGACCCCACCGCCAGCTATATTAAATCTATAACCCCCTAATGTGATCCCCTACACCATCGCAAGCTACATTACATACCCCCTAATGTGAGTCCCTTACACCGCCGCCATCTATCTTACCTACCCCCTAAACTGAGCCCCCTACCCCGCCGCCATCTATCTTACCTACCCCTTAAAGTGAGCCCCCTACCCCGCCGCCATCTATCTTACCTACCCCCTAAAGTGATCCCCCTACCAGGCCGCCATCTATCTTACCTACCCCATAAAGTGAGCCCCCTACCCCGCCGCCATCTATCTTACCTACCCCTAAAGTGAGCCCCTACCCTGCCACCATCTACCTTACCTACCCCCTAAAGTGAGCCCCTTACACCGCCGCCATCTATTTTTAAAATATTAACCCCTAATTTAATCCCCCTACACCGCCGCCAGCTATATTAACCCTAATTATATTAGGGTTAATATAGTTATTATATTATATATATTAACTATATTAACCCCTAATTATATTAGGGTTAATATAGTTAATATCGTTATTATAATTTATATATATATATTAAGTATAATAACCCTATCTAACGCTAACACCCCTAACTAAATTCTTATTAAAATAGATCTAATTAATATTAATATTATTAATTAAAATATTCCTATTTAAATCTAAATACTTACCTATAAAATAAACCCTAAGATAGCTACAATGTAATTAATAATTACATTGCAGCTATTTTAGGGTTTATATTTATTTTACAAGTAACTTGGTATTTATTTTAACTAGGTACAATAGCTATTAAATAGTTAATAACTATTTAATAGCTACCTAGTTAAAATAATTACCAATTTACCTGTAAAATAAATCCTAACCTAAGTTACAAATACACCTACACTATCAATAAATTAACCCCTTAGTGACCAGAGCACTTTTCCATTTGTTGACCGTTTGGGACCAAGGCTATTTTTACATTTCTGCGGTGTTTGTGTTTAGCTGTAATTTTCCTCTTACTCATTTACTGTACCCACACATATTATATACCGTTTTTCTTGCCATTAAATGGACTTTCTAAAAATACCATTATTTTCATCATATCTATAATTTACTATTAAAAAAATTATAAAATATGAGGAAAAAAATGGAAAAAAAAATGGAAAAAAAACAATTTTTTCAAACTTTGACCCCCAAAATCTGTTGCACATCTACAACCACCAAAAAACACCCATGCTAAATAGTTTCTAAATTTTGTCCTGAGTTTAGAAATACCCAATTTTTACATGTTCTTTGCTTTTTTTGCAAGTTATAGGGCACTAAATAAAAGTAGCACTTTGCTATTTCCAAACCACTTTTTTTCAAAATTAGCGCTAGTTACATTGGGACACTGATATCTGTCAGGAATCCCTTAATATCTTTTAACATGTATATATATATATTTTTAGAAGACATCCCAAAGTATTGATTTAGGCCCATTTTGGTATATTTCATGCCACCATTTCACCGCCAAATGCGATCAAATAAAAAAAAATGTTCACTTTTTCACAAATTTTTTCACAAACTTTAGGTTTCTCACTGAAATTATTTACAAACAGCTTGTGCAATTATTGCACAAATGGTTTTAAATGCTTCTCTGGGATCCCCTTTGTTCAGAAATAGCAGACATATATGGCTTTTTACGTTGCTTTTTGGTAATTAGAAGGCCGCTAAATGCCACTGCGCACCACACGTGTATTATGCGCAGCAGTGAAGGGGTTAATTAGGGAGCATGTAGGGAGCTTGTAGGGTTAATTTTAGCTTTAGTGTAGTGTAGTAAACAACCCCAAGTATTGATCTAGGCCCATTTTGGTATATTTCATGCCACCATTTCACCGCCAAATGCGATCAAATTAAAAAAAACTTTAAATATTTCACAATTTTAGGTTTCTCACTGAAATTATTTACAAACAGCTTGTGCAATTATGGCACAAATTGTTGTAAATGCTTCTCTGGGATCCCCTTTGTTCAGAAATAGCAGACATATATGGCTTTGGCGTTGCTTTTTGGTAGTTAGAAGGTCGCTAAATGCCGCTGAGCATCACACGTATATTATGTCTAGCAGTGAAGGAGTTAATTAGGTAGCTTGTAGGGAGCTTGCAGGGTTAATTTTAGCTTTAGTGTAGAGATCAGCCTCCCACCTGACACATCCCACCCCCTGATCCCTCCCAAACAGCTCACTTCCCTCCCCCACCCCACAATTGTCCCCGCCATCTTAAGTACTGGCAGAAAATCTGCCAGTACTAAAATAAAAGTTTTAGGTTTTAAAAAAAAAATAAAAAAAAATTCTTCTGCTGTGTAGGACCCCCCTTAGCCCCCAACCTCCCTCAACCCCCTCAAACAGCTCTTTAACCCCCCCTCTGTCTTTATTGGGCACCATATTGGGTACTGGCAGCTGTCTGCCAGTACCCAGTTTGAAAAATAATAATGTATTTTTTTTTTTATTTTTTTTTTATATTTTATTTATTTCTGTAGTGTAGCTGCCCTCCCCCCTCAACATCCAACCCCCCACCCTCTCCCTGATGCCTTGATTTCAAAATCCCACCCTCCCCAGTCCTCTCTCCCACCCTCCAGATCTACAGCATATTGATGCTGTTTTGATGGACATCACGTGCACGCGCACGCACCCGCACTAGATCCCTCCTCCACCAATAACTGCCCACCCGCCTCCCTGGATGAGCTCCCACCCACCAACCATAACGGCCATCGGTAGCCGATGCAGAGAGGGCCACAGAGTGGCTCTCTCTGCATCGGATGGCTATAAACAGTTATTGCAGGATGCCTCAATATTGAGGCATCACTGCAATAACATGAAAGCAGCTGGAAGCTATCAGGATCGCTTCCACTGCTTTCAAAGACCAACGACGTATGGGGTACGTCCTTGGTCATTAACTGCATTTTTTTGCAGGACGTACCCCATATGTCGTTGGTCGTTAAGGGGTTAAATAAACTACAAATACTAAATTACAAAAAATAAAAAAAAAATATTACAAGATTTTTAAGCTAATTACACCTATTCTAAGCCCCCTAATAAAATAATAAAGACCCCCAAAATAAAAAATTTCCCTGCCCTATTCTAAATTAAAAAAGTTCAAAGCTCTTTTACCTTACCAGCCCTTAAAAAGGCCTTTTGTGGGGCATGCCCCAAAGAAAACTGCTCTTTTGCCTGTAAAGAAAAAACACAATACAACCCCCCAACATTACAACCCACCACCCACATACCCCTATTCTAAATCCACCCAAACCCCCTTAAAAAAACCTAACACTACCCCCTGATGATCTCCCTACCTTGTCTTCACCTAGCCGGGCCGAACTCTTCATCCGATCCGGGCAATGTCCAATGAAGCGGTAGTGAAGTCTTCTTCCATCCGGGTGATGTCTTCAATCAAGCGGCAGTGAAGTCTTTTTCCATCTGGGCGATGTCTTCAATCAAGCGGCAGTGAAGTCTTCTTCCATCCGGCGATGTCTTCTTCCACCCGGCGATGTCTTCAAGCAAAGTGGCATCTTCAATCTTCTTTCTTCGCTCCTCCGCCGCAGAGCATCCATCCGGCCCGCAGTTTCAGCTCGCAACTCGAGCTATCCTATATACGGTAGGCTAAAGTGCCGTAAGTCTGACAAACCAGTGATGTCCATAAATCTGCGTAAGCACAAATTTCTGGAGTCGCCAGTGACTTACGGTACTTTAGAAACTGCCGGCGCCTACAAAACCTGACTAAAGTTATTAAATCTCCTGTACTGTCTAACACGCCTCCCTAACATAGACCAACATGTCTAACCCTCTATCCACTATCCCCCCTCACTATCCTAACAATAAAAAATATATTAACCCCTAAACTGCCGCTCCCGGACCCCGCCGCCAGCTATATTTAATCTATAACCCCCTAATGTGATCCCCTATTTCGTTGAAAGCTACATTACATACACCCTAATGTGAGTCCCTTACACCGCCATCATCTATCTTACCTACCCCCTAAACTGAGCCCCCTACCCCGCCGCCATCTATCTTACCTACCCCTTAAAGTGAGCCCCCTACCCTGCCACCATCTATCTTACCTACCCCCTAAAGTGAGCCCCCTACCAGGCCGCCATCTTTCTTACCTACCCCTAAAGTGAGCCCCTACCCCGCCACATCTACCTTACTTACCTACTAAAGTGAGCCCCTTACACCGCCGCCATCTATTTTAAAAATATTAACCCCTAATTTAATCCCCCTACACCGCCGTCAGCTATATTAACTATATTAACCCTAATTATATTAGGGTTAATATAGTTAATATAGTTATTATATTATATATATTAACTATATTAACCCTAATTATATTAGGGTTAATATAGTTAATATCGTTATTATAATATATATATATATATATATATATATATAATAACCCTATCTAACGCTAACACCCCTAACTAAATTCTTATTAAAATAGATCTAATTAATATTAATATTATTAATTAAAATATTCCTATTTAAATCTAAATACTTACCTATAAAATAAACCCTAAGATAGCTACAATGTAATTAATAATTACATTACAGCTATTTTAGGGTTTATATTTATTTTACAGGTAACTTGGTATTTATTTTAACTAGGTACAATAGCTATTAAATAGTTAATAACTATTTAATAGCTACCTTGTTAAAATAATTACCAATTTACCTGTAAAATAAATCCTAACCTAAGTTACAAATACACCTTCACTATCAATAAATTAAATAAACTACAAATACTAAATTACAAAAAATAAAAAAAATATTACAAGATTTGTAAGCTTATTACACCTATTCTAAGCCCCGTAATAAAATAATAAAGCCCCCCAAAATAAAAAATTTCCCTGCCCTATTCTAAATTAAAAAAGTTCAAAGCTCTTTTACCTTACCAGCCCTTAAAAGGGCCTTTTGCGGGGCATGCCCCAAAGAAAACAGCTCTTTTGCCTGTAAAGAAAAAACACAATACAATCCCCCAACATTTCAACCCACCACCCACATACCCCTATTCTAAACCCACCCAAACCCCCCTTAAAAAAACCTAACACTACCCCCCTGATGATCACCCTACCTTGTCTTCACCCAGCCGGGCCGAACTCTTCATCCGATCCGGGCGATGTCCAATGAAGCGGCAGTGAAGTCTTCTTCCATCCGGGCGATGTCTTCAATCAAGCGGCAGTGAAGTATTTTTCCATCTGGGCGATGTCTTCAATCAAGCGGCAGTGATGTCTTTTTCCATCCGGGCGATGTCTTCAATCAAGCGGCAGTGAAGTCTTCTTCCATCTGGCGATGTCTTCTTCCACCCGGCGATGTCTTCATGCAAAGCGGCATCTTCAATCTTCTTTCTTCGCTCCTCCGCCACGGAGCATCCATCTGGCACGAAGACTAAACGAGGAATGAGGTACCTTTAAATGACGTCATCCAAGATGGCGTCCGTCGAATTAAGATTGGCTGATAGGATTCTATCAGCCAATCGGAATTAAGGTAGAAAACTCTCAAAAAGAAAAATTCAAGTTCAATACAATTGGCTAAACCAATCAGCCAATCGGATTGAACTTGAATCTGATTGGCTAGGATAGCTCGAGTTGCGAGCTGAAACTGCGGGCGGCGGGGGTTCCCTTAGTAAGCAATAATAGACATAAATTTATTAGAGTTGTGAACAGTGTGCAAAAAGAAAAATAGCTAACAAAAGAAACACCATACAATTAAAGGGACACTGAGTCAGATAGAGCACTACGGTTACACCATATATGACTGATGGTGGCACTGAGCAAGTAGGCACAGTATATGCTGTGAGGCTGACACACAGGCTGGCAGCGGCAGGCTGGCCTGGCAACTGAAATTAGATTACACTAGCAGATTGATGTAAAAGTTTTTGTTTTTTAAATTTACACTAATGTTACACCAGATATGACTGGTGGCACTGAGCAAGTAGGCACAGTATATGCTGTGAGCCTGACACACAGGCTGGCAGTGGCAGGCTGTCCTGGCAACTGAAATTAGATTACACTAGCATACTGATGTAAAAGTTTTTAGTTTTTTTTTTAATTTACACTAATGTTACACCAGATATGAGTGGTGGCACTGAGCAAGTAGGCACAGTATATGCTGTGAGCCTGACACACACTGACAGACAGGCAAATGCAATTAGATTACAAAGAAAAAAAAAAAGACTGATGTTCTAGCCCTAAAAAGGGCTTTTTGGGGTGCTGTCCTTACAGCAGAAATCAGATGAGTCCTTCAGGACTGTAGTGCACACTGAATACACTAGCCTAGCTATCAATTTCCTTATTAAATTAGCAGCAGCTACACTGTCCCTCCTCTCACTAGCAATGCAGCTTCCGAATGAATCTAAAATGGCTGCTATCCATGAGGTGTAAGGGTCTGGGAGGGAGGGTCTGCTGCTGATTGGCTGGAATGTGCCTGCTGACTGTGAGATACAGGGTCAAAGTTTAGGCAATGATGAAGAATAGGGGTGGATCGAACATCACATATGTTCGCCCGCCACTGCGAACGCGAACCAGCTATGTTCGCCGGGAACAGTTCTCCGGCGAACTGTTTGCAACATCACTAAGGGTATACATATGTAATATACATGTTATAAATGGTTAGTCCTTAAAGGGACATTACACTGTAAAATAGTTTTAAAAATAATGTATTTTCAATGACTTTTTATACAAGCTGCATGGTATAAAATGTAGGAGAAATTGAATTTGCAAGTTTATTTGTATATATGAAGTAGCTGGTTTTGTGCTTTGAAAACACAGTTTATTGCAATGGGTTAAATTTCGGATTATAAGCATATCTCATTGTGTTCCTTATCTTATATTTGTCTGTAAAACCGGAGCTCAGTGCATAGACAATAGAAAATTGTAATTTTATTACTTAAAGGACCAGTTCACTCATGGGAAAGGAGTTCATGAGCAGCAATAACACTGTATTAACAAATAAAGGAGATAAAACATAAATGTAGCAGTTTGTAAAAAATATAATTTTTTCATATAAAAATGGACGTCAGTATATATTTTTATTATAAGTGGCTAAGCTACAGGCTAAATCAGCTATTTAACTATTGTATAAATTCCATCAAGTAAAATGCATCATTGGGAACAATTTAAAGGGGATTTGTTTGGACAAACTGTCCTTTTAATCTATTAGTGTACATTCTTATTATTCTTTGTAGAAAGCTCATTTTGTTGTATACAATTGTTATATTTAATCAGGGAGCTGCAAAATGGTGAATATCAAATTATATAAAAAAAATAAAATAAAATAATTGTGTATTTATTAAAATCTTGGTTATGTAAAAGTATAGACTGGATTCTAGAGCTTTTCACAAAATATTTGTGCCAAACATGTTTTATTTAACAGTGGGTTTGCACTGTGCATGCAAGCAGGGGCTATATAGAACAGTGGCTGTACCATTATTATCTGACCTTTCCCAAAATATAGTACTTAGGTTTTTGTGAGTTCCTTTGTAAATTTATTGTTAGGGATTGTATTTGTAAATATGCAACTGGAGTTTATTGATCTTCTGAAGTGATTGCATTATTAGTGTGATCTCATAGTATTGTGCATGGTAGAATTTGCAAATCTAGGGCATAGAAAGTTGTTATAGGATTTTAATTATGTGTAGTGTTTTGCTAGAATGTAGGATTTTTCAGTGCTGTGTTTCAATGAGTGTAAGTATATGTGTTGAATTTCAGGCCGATTCTGGTTGTTAAAAGTTTGTGTCGGCTGTTAATGTTTTGTTTTGTGGAATAGACAGTTGGTTTTAAGTGTTTTCTAAGAGAATGATATGGTTTTAATTTTAGTGAATGCGTGTGGAAGGGTGCTTTATTAATGGAACATTGAATATTCAGTTGTATTTGCCTGATCTTAAGAATAGTATACTACGGAGTGCATGAATTGTCTTACAGTTTTCTGTTATATTGTGTTTGCGTGACACATAGGGTGTTTCACGCGAACAAAGGGGGAAGTATTTATGTGATTTGGGTGATTGTTTTAAGTAGGAAAATGAACCTAAAATGTTTTTATTTTTCTATTTTGTTCTTAACACAATATTTGTATTTGCAGGATGAGATCATGAAGCTGTTTCCAGAGAGTAAAAACACTAACTAAATTATTTTTGAGTGTTTCATATTTAGGTAAAATCTGTACAGATAAAATGTCATAGTGCACTCTCCAAGAGATTGAAGATTGAATGCAAGTAAACCTTTTAAACAAAGAAATGCCTGGTGCCTAGGTGAAGAAAAAAAAAGAAGAAGATAAAAGACCTTTTGTCAAGTTTGTTTTAACCACCATACTGCAGTAAAAATTGCTGAACTATCTTTGTATCCATTCTTTGCTTGCATGCTGGTACCAGCCCCAGAACTGGACTCTGGGTGATCTATGACTGTTCCCTATGATGTGTGTCTTCAGAACATAAAGACTGTCCTTCACTGGACTGTGCCTTGCCTGTTGGAATTGAGGACCTGTTACGCTGTTACAGAGTCATCCACAATTTTAACTTGTTTACTTATATTGCTTGTTTTGTATTCTCTTATAATTGTGTTATTTTTGTTGATCATATTAGTTATAAGAAGTCATATAGCTTTGTCTGCAGAAAAGTATGCCTTATTGGTATTAGTACACATTGTAGTTTATGTACTTAAACAAAGTAACCCTCTAGATAAGTGTAACTCTAAACCTAACAGTATTGTAACCTATTGAATGGCCCACTGAGTATAGAAAATATGTTTGCACCTGTATAGTTTGAAGAAAATACTGCAATATCTCAGAATATTCTAGACCCTTCACCATTGTAGAACACAGAAGGCTCACCCATGTTTTTAGGAGTAGTCTAATTATAGTTATATTGATGGTATATTTTCTACCTACCATGGCTCTTATTGGAGCTGTGTTATGAAAGCAAATGTATGCTTTCCTTTTATTAACTGGTATGGTATCTGCAATTTGAGTTTTGTAAATGTTTGTCAATGAAAGGAATTATCTTACCATAAAGATATGAGGAAAGAATACAATCATAACATTATTAAAACTACAAAGATTTTGTAGTTTTAATAATGTTATGATTGTATTCTTTCCTCATACAGGAGTGCGAGAGAATTTAGGTTGCATAAAATAATTAGTAAACTAGTAGTGTTTATATCAGATGAGACTGCTGACTATTAAGATCATAGTTGGAGAATTATAAACATTACATATAGTCGCTTTGCAGAATAAAGCAACACTAGGTTATTTGTTTTAGTAGTTAAAAAAAAAAAACTGTTTTATTTTTCATTTTTGTTGCAGAGCAGGCCTTAGAATAAGTTACAAATGAATAGAGATGGATACAGCACCCACTACTCACTAGTGCACAGAGAGGGCTGACCAAGCCCAAACAATTCAAGTAAAAGAAAGCAGTCTCCAGCAGTGAGCAAAGTGACTTTTATTTTTAAACACAGGTCAAATACAGCAACGTTTCGGGCTAACAATAAGCCCTTTCTGAAGCCTGACATAAATTAAACAAAACACCATTTAAATAGCCATATTGGACTTAAATATTGCATGTCAAATTACATTTTCTTGCAATTGCAAAGATACAAATATGTTACAAAATATTTTACATTGTATATATTGCACAAATTCAATAACCAACTTCATAAGTAAAGTGCCAAGTGATCCTATAAAAATAAAAAGTAAAAAATTTGAATAATAAAAGTGATATTTGTGACAACTAAATTCAATGTGAATATATTAGTGAAAATAAATATATTAAATATTCAAATTTATTAGAATTTAAAATTTAAATTGATCACAATACTCATATCAACATCTCTTAATTACCATATATATATATATATATATATATATATATATATATATATATATATATATATATATATAGGAACACAATCAATCGAATGGACTATATATAGATTAAAAAATTGATAAATATGGGAATCCTTCAACAAAGGATACCCATTTTACAATAAGTCAGAAATTTAAAAACTAATGGGTACTCAGTAAATATATAGCTAATGCCAAATGTCTATGTCCAATAATGTCACTCAAATGACCTTTTTTGACTAACTAGTTAAGGCATAATCCACTGTGATACTAAATTTAATTATATAGCAAAGGTAAATGCAAACCCCTACACTTACTAAAAGAGGTAACCTATTTATCTTACTCAATATTAAATTACAATTTTTAAATTTTAAATGTTGTCCAGTTACACTCCCTATTGAGGCCTTTAGGCCATAAGGTGTTAAGCTCATTGATCCAAAAGGCTTCCCTTTATTCAATAAGGCCTCTCTATCACCCCCCTTTCCTAGGCATGTGTATATGTTCCAAAAATTTGGAAACGTAATTGGCTGATATTATGTCCTGCTTGTAGAAAATGCGCAGACACTGGAGCATCCTTGCCACATCTAATATTTGACTTGTGCTCAGATATCCTCTCACGTGCCTCTCTTGTCGATTGTCCAATGTATACCAATGAACATGGACACTTAATGGCATAGATGATAAACTCTGTTCTACAAGTCAGATATTCTTTAATTCGGTATTTTCTACCTGTATAGGGATGAAAAAATTCTCCTCCCTTAATCATAGAATTACAATTTATGCAAGAAAGGCAAGGATAGCAACCTGTGCGCCGCTTACCAGTAATAGTTTTCTGATGATATTTATGACTACCAACATCTGCTCTAACTAGTTGATCTTTAATATTTGGACTCCTTTTGTAAGCCGGCATTGGTGGTTCATGGAATGCATTAATGTCAGGATGGCATTTCTGTAGAATGTGCCAATACTTTCTTATAATTTTGTTCACCTGACTACTCCTAGTGCTATATTGTGTGACAAACAATAGCCTATTGATCTTGTCTTTATTCCTATTCCTCTTGTTTCCAGCAGAAGATGCACAGGTGATATTTTCCTCAGTTATGGGGTCTAGTGACTTTCTGAATGTTGCCCCTAAAGATAGATCCAGCAAACGTTTGGAGAAGGACAGCGTGAAGCATATGGTCCTACAATTACATGCTGTTACTTTGTCTGAATATTTAAAAGTCAAGCGGATACCTAGAGGCTTACATATGTCTACACGTCCAACCCTGTTTGCAGACAAGCCTGAATATTGTGAAAGATTCGAGAGCATCTTAAACAAATGCTCGTTTGACATAATCACCTGGACTGTCGAGTATGCACAGAAGGAAATAACAAGATATAAGGGGGAAGTAGAGAAGGCGAAACAAGAATTACAACAGAGCATACCCCTTGAAGAATATAAAGCATTACTGGACAAGATTACTAAGTCTGTAAATGAATATAAAAAAATCTTGGAGGAGGGTAAACATACCAAATTCATGCGTGATGAGCAGGACTATGCTCAAGGAAACATCTACCGGTGGTCTCAGAGAGCAGATGGAGGCGGACCCCCCATGCCGAGATTCCAGCATCAGAGACGTGAAAAACGTAGAGCACCAGGTGATACTCAGAGCGAGTCAGAATCGTCAGCTTGTTTTTTCACAAAGGACTCGGACGCAGACACCAGAGGGGTGGCAGGAAACACCGGAAGCATGAAACCGTCCAACCATGGAGCAAAGAAAGCCAAACAAACCCGGTGGAACAGCCGGGGCAGAGGCCGGAATCACAACTGAGTATGGCTCAGAGCGCTGTGAGTGCCGAATTGCTATCACAAAATTCAGTTGATGTTCCTCCCCTTGACACAAGCGGACTCTTGGTAAATGACTTTTTTATTTCTAATAATGCAATGGACTTTGATATTGACAAAGATCTAAATGTTGATAATTTAACAGCTAAGAGTAAATATGTAAGTGATACTAATAATGATAGTCGGGCTGATGCTCACGCTAAAGAGGTTAATATTGTTCATAACATCTCAGGGGTTAATTTAACTAATGAAGAAGTCACTCTCCTTAACAAAGGGCTATCATATTGCCCTATTAACAAAGGGAATTTATTCCAATTGAAACATGAATTACATGCTTTTTTTCGCAGGATTAAATTGAAATTGTTTTTTGACAAAAAAGGTAAAACTGATAATGTGGTAACCCCTTTTAAGAGCAATGAGATGCTTACTTGCCAGACAGTGGGTCTTAAGAAAAATAGCATTTTTAATCCGGTCATTACTGATAATGGAGCCAATACATTCTTTGAACTAGTGCTTAGGGATGTCGAGCAATTATTCCAGACACCTGACATTATGTTCCAAAAACGATTGATGGAATATAAAAATGACTCGGCATCCTTGAAGTGCTTGAAACAGAGAAAAGAATTGGCTATTAAGGCAGCTGACAAGGGTGGTGCCCTAGTAGTGATGAATCAGGTGGCATATATATCTGAAATTGAGCAACAACTTAGTGATACCTCTGTATACGTCAGGATTGGTTATGACCCCACGCATAAGATTCAGAAAGAGATTACCAGTATTCTGGGTAAAGCTAAAAACAATGGATTGATCTCTAAAGATTTGTATGATTTTTTACATGTTAAACATCCAGTGAGACCTGTCATCTATTGTCTGCCAAAGATCCATAAGAATGAGTTAGAACCACCTGGCAGACCAATAGTGGCAGGATCTGGATCTATTTTCACTAATATTTCTATCTTCTTGGACAAGATTTTACAACCATATGTGGTGAAATCTACATCTTACATCCAAGATACATATGATTTTTTTTAAAAAAATTGAACAACTGGATTTGGAAAGTACTAAGGTAATTCTGTTTACACTTGACGTGTCTAGCTTATACACATCTATTAAACATACTAGTGGGACAGAATCAGTTGCCAAAGTTTTGAAAACTGACAATAGATTCAGTTTATCTCAGATACAATTCTTTTTAGAATTATTAGAGGTCATTCTCTATATGAATTATTTTCTTTTTAAGGATGAATTTTTCTTCCAAAAGAAGGGTACTGCTATGGGATCCAATGTCGCCCCAACATATGCCAACATTTTTATGAACAATTTTGAAGAGATTTTTGTCTATGAACATACATTATTTAAGAAATTTGGTGCCACATGGTGGAGGTTCATTGACGATGTGTTTGGCATATGGTATGGCGACATTGGATCCCTATTCTTATTTATTGATGATCTCAATAAGCCTGTTAATGGCATTAAATTTTGTTTGACATGGAATGAGCAGTCTATTCAATTCTTAGACACATGCATTTATAAGGTGGAACATGTATTGAGAGCGGATATTTACTCAAAGCCCACAGACAAAAACAACACTTTGCTGTATGGCAGCTTTCATCCACCTTCCACCTTTAAAGCAATACCAAAAAGTCAATTATTAAGAGTGGATCGTATTGTGTCTGATACTGAATTAAAAACTAAAAGACTGGAACAGATGTCAAACAAATTTTTACAAAGAGGTTACCCGTTTGAACTTGTGAATAAAGAAAAGCAAAATATCATTTCAAGAATTGGAAAGTCTGAATCCATTGGAAACAAGAGGAATAGGAATAAAGACAAGATCAATAGGCTATTGTTTGTCACACAATATAGCACTAAGAGTAGTCAGGTGAACAAAATTATACGAAAGTATTGGCACATTCTACAGAAATGCCATCCTGACATTAATGCATTCCATGAACCACCAATGCCGGCTTACAAAAGGAGTCCAAATATTAAAGATCAACTAGTTAGAGCAGATGTTGGTAGTCATAAATATCATCAGAAAACTATTACTGGTAAGCGGCGCACAGGTTGCTATCCTTGCCTTTCTTGCATAAATTGTAATTCTATGATTAAGGGAGGAGAATTTTTTCATCCCTATACAGGTAGAAAATACCGAATTAAAGAATATCTGACTTGTAGAACAGAGTTTATCATCTATGCCATTAAGTGTCCATGTTCATTGGTATACATTGGACAATCGACAAGAGAGGCACGTGAGAGGATATCTGAGCACAAGTCAAATATTAGATGTGGCAAGGATGCTCCAGTGTCTGCACATTTTCTACAAGCAGGACATAATATCAGCCAATTACGTTTCCAAATTTTTGGAACATATACACATGCCTAGGAGAGGGGGTGATAGAGAGGCCTTATTGAATAAAAGGGAAGCCTTTTGGATCAATGAGCTTAACACCTTATGGCCTAAAGGCCTCAATAGGGAGTGTAACTGGACAACATTTAAAATTTAAAAATTGTAATTTAATATTGAGTAAGATAAATAGGTTACCTCTTTTAATAAGCGTAGGGGTTTGCATTTACCTTTGCTATATAATTACATTTAGTATCACAGTGGATTATGCCTTAACTAGTTAGTCAAAAAAGGTCATTTGAGTGACATTATTGGACATAGACATTTAGCATTAGCTATATATTTACTGAGTACCCATTAGTTTTTAAATTTCTGACTTATTGTAATATGGGTATCCTTTGTTGAAGGATTCCCATATTTATCATTTTTTTAATCTATTTATAGTCCATTCGATTGATTGTGTTCCTATATATATATATATATATATATATATATATATATGGTAATTAAGAGATTTTGATATGAGTATTGTGATCAATTTTAAATTTTAAATTCTAATAAATTTGAATATTTAATATATTTATTTTCACTAATATATTCACATTGAATTTAGTTCTCACAAATATCACTTTTATTATTCTAATTTTTTACTTTTTATTTTTATTTTTATAGGATCACTTGGCACTTTACTTATGAAGTTGGTTATTGAATTTGTGCAATATACAGTATACAATGTAAAATATTTTGTAACATATTTGTATCTTTGCAATTGCAAGAAAATGTAATTTGACATGCAATATTTAAGTCCACCACTGGAGGGCGATATATGTTCAATTTTTTCACAATTGTTTGGCGCCAATATGGCTATTTAAATGGTGTTTTGTTTAATTTATGTCAGGCTTGAGAAAGGGCTTATTGTTAGCCCGAAACGTTGCTGTATTTGACCTGTGTTTAAAAATAAAAGTCACTTTGCTCACTGCTGGAGACTGCTTTCTTTTACTTAGAATAAGTTACTTAGCATAGCCATACAGCCTCTTGATGAAGGCTAACAGTTTTTACTTTCTTAGAATTCATGAAGTATCATTTAAATTGTATAGAGAAACTGTGAGTTATTCTCTGTAAAAGTTTCAATGTATTTAGTTTGAATTATATATCCACAATGTTTTCCTGGTTTTAAATGACATAGGGCAAGTTAAGCTATTAAAGGAATGGTGATGCTTACAAAAAGGTGAAATGAGTTTTATTTGGACATAATTGTGATTGTATCAGAGTGTGTGCTCATCTTGTGCTGTTTTGTTTCCTTCTTAGACTCCTTCTGACTCGAGTGTCTGCTTGCTATGAGGATCCACCGGCTTTACTTGTCTACCCCATGAACAAACCATCAGACTTCCAGCACCTACCTAAGAAGAACACTGTATAAGCAACCCCCTACTGCAAATGGACTATGGTATTGAAGCAGAGTGTCTGAGGAAGGTGGAGCTCTAAGTGGACAAAGACTGTTCTTAAAGTAATCAGAGGCCACCCAGAGACACTTGTGCTATCCCCATGTCATGCTTCACTGTGGAGAATGTACAGAGCAAGAAACTGTCAGACATATTGGGGGTGCTACTAATGCAGGTTGAGAAATAAAGATGCAGCATTGTTTGGGAGTTGATAGGGGGCTGGTTGGGTCTTTTTGAAGATAGACCAGTAGTTTGAGGATGCTGGGAGGTAGACTGAGAGTATTGGAGAAGCCATGCCTATGTGCAGTGACAAATTGTGCCCTATTGGCCTATAAAATTATAAATGTAAATGTGAATACATTTCTCTACAGTATTCTTGCATAGATTCTTGTTATACCAAAGTATTAAGCTTATATTGCTGTTAACGGATTTACTAATTTTCTGTGCTTTTCTATTTTATGTTATTCTGTTATAATAAAAGGGTGGTATGTTAGGATATGTTAGTCTTACCGATGCCATCTTGTCCTAGTTGCCATTTTGTCTTGGGCATCCATTTTGTCTAAGAAGAGTTTATTATAACAGTTTATTATGTAGTGAGAAATATGCTGATGTTAGGGAGACTTGCATAGCTAGAATGGCCCTGGGAATGACCCTGACGATGTGCTTGGATGCACTATTATCTCTACAAAGATTTCAAACGGCCTTGATTTGTGCTGGGCTATGAGGCTCAGATTTACTGTTATCTGAAGTTAGGTATTTCTGTAGAAATGACTCCCTAACACTCCTTTCTACCAATTATATTTTGAATGAGCTTCTTTGTTCTTGCAGAAATACTATGTAAGATGATGTAGCTATGAACACGTCACTGTTTAACCCCATATGCTGTAACTATCCCCTATAAAAAGTGTTGTTCATCTTCTAATTAACAGAGCAGATGTTAGACTGATTGCTGCGTGGTCTGATTCCTGTTCTCTGGGATATCCCATCAAGTAACCCATTCATTTCCAGGTAAAAGTGTATGATCCAGGCCAAGTGCTGACTGACACACTCTCACCCCCTGAAAATAACACCTAACAGAAATGAATTAGTGAATCCCATTAGAAAAAAACCTTCAACTCACATAGATCATTATCTATTAGGTATCCAGAAAGGCAGCTAGATCTATGTCCCGATTTAGACCTCCTGGACTCATAGCCCCTAGTCTATGGATCCAGTATGTCTCTCACTTTCTAAGTGCCAGGAGACGACCCCCCCCCTCGTACTGTGCTTTTTTACATTTTTTATAGCAAGGATCGTCAATCCTGTACTGTCTTTATTATGAAATTCAAGGAAATGGTCCAAAACCCCCTGACTCTCTAATCCATTTTCTATATTCCTCATTCCATCATCTGACGCGTTTCACGCCGGTTGGTGCTTTCTCAAAGAGAGAAAGCACCAACCGGCATGAAACGTGTCAGGTGACGTCACTCCTTCCCTTGTCTTTCACATATTCGTGAGCGTGTATCTACACAGATTCTGTGTGAACTTTTTAACACATATCGAAATAAATTACTACAATTGTTTTACCTAAGGTGCTTGTGCATAATGTTTCATCTCAGCCAACACTGTCTGTTACAATCTCGCCATTCAAGGCTAATGATACTTATGTCTGTGGGAGTTTACCTTTTTGATACATATGATTGAGCGGACTGCTTAAAGTGGATATCCTCACGCTGCGTGTCAGATCCCAGATGCACAACCTGCTCCACTCTGTGTGGGCGACAGCGTCCGAACTCCTAAGCTAAGCTTTTGTTCATATATATTTAAAAAAAAAAAAATTATATATATATATATATATATAATCTTTACCTTCATGCAGGGGATCAGCACGCATACATCAAAACAACGTCTGGGGTTTAGTTTACCATATTGGAACATTTTTAATCATTCATTGTTTTAAAGACCGGACCGTGTACACATCCCATGACCCTTAAACAGGCTCAGCTTTTGGTGCTATAGCACTCTCTTAAAGCTACACTATTTCCAGAGTCACAGGCAGTTAAACCCAGGCCTGCCTGGGTGCAGGTCCATAGGGACAATTACAAAGCAGACAATGCAACACACAAAAAAAGTCCAGCACTCGCTCACAAGCTCTCAGCTAGGATTAAAAGCAAAACTGGAAGAGTCAGTTACTGCATTTGTACCAGGTCAAGGTCTCTTCCAAAAACCTGGTCCCTAATACAGCCACACAAATGCATCCATGCACACAAATGCAAGCTCTTAATCATACAAACTGGGAACAAGTCAGGGTTCACAGACTTATGTAATCACCCTGGACATTTGTAAAACAAGGAAAATGGGACAGCACTCTCAGACCAGCAAGCTCTCAGCTAGGATTAAAAGAAAATACAGTACAAAAAAAGTCTTCCACTGAGCCTACAATTTATTTTGGAGGTCTGCAACTAACAAGTCCCTAGATCATAGGTATGTTTTTTTTTTTTTTGTCGTTGTTTTTTTTTTTTTTTATGGGTTTCAACCATTATAGGAAGAGAAGCAAACTCAACCTGATTTTCAAACTCAAAATACTGAATAAATCAAGTCAGTAGTGAGACTTGGCAATATCATTACCTGAAAGAAAGCAAAAATGTATCTGGAAATATCATTCTCTGAAATAGGTTAGATCTATAACATGTGAACAGAACTGGATAGATTATTATTTAGGACAGATCAGGTTAGAAAGTTTTAAATAACACAGAATCCTAGATAAAACCAGACCAGCAACAAGCATGACTGGAAAGGCTGTTAGGATGGGTCAGGTAGGCAATTTACAGACACAACTGGACAGGCAGCTTGTCAGTATGGACCAAATAAGCAATTGATAGACAGAATTAACGTGGCTCTTTGTTGTAATTTTACATTCTGTAAGGTGATGAGGTTGTTAATGGAAGGTCATGTATGATGCTGGGGGTTCAGTGAGTAGTAGTTGGGTTGAGTCACTAAAGTACTAAGGAAAGTTCAATGGGGTATATAGGTTTTCCTGGTTGGTAATGGTTGCATTTAATGGTTTTCAATTTGTGGAGCCCTCTGAAGGTAGATTGATTGCACTGGGAAATCATGTGGGGGGAGTTGTTGGTGGGGCCATGGTTGTTAAGGTCATATTCAGTGGAAGAAAATGATGGCTCTTGTAACTTGAGCTTTAACACTAGAAACTTCACCATACTGGCACCAGTGTGTATTACCTTTGAGATCAGAAGCTCCTTAATTGATTGGGCGTGGCAAATAGAAAGCTGCTTCAAAATAGCAGTACCTGAATTATAATTTAGCCTCAAATAAAAAACTCACATTAAAAAAATAAAAATAAAAAATGATAAAATAATTAAATGAAAAATAAGGATATATTTTTTGTAGAGACTCCATTGTTTTAACTGTTGTTCATATTTTAATAATTCTGTATTTTTTTTAAACAGTCAATAAGTTATTTCAGGTAGATTAGAATAGGATTGTTATTAGCAAAAAACACAATTTAAGTAACGGAATAGATATCTTAGTGTAAAGTAATCTGCTAATTTCTAAAAATGATAAAGATTGTGATGGCTTGGATTTTGAAACGTTTATATTGGACCATGAAAAACTATAAGACAACATAAACAGTTGACCTATTAGAGTCATAGGCCTAGATTTAGAGTTTGGCGGTAGCCATCAAAATCAGCGTTAGAGGCTCCTAACGCTGGTTTTTACCGCCCGCTGGTATTTGGAGTCAGTCAGGAAAGAGTCTAACGTTCACTTTGCAGCCGCGACTTTTCCATGCCGCAGATCCCCCTACGCCATTTGCGTATCCTATCTTTCCAATGGGATCTTTCTAACACCGGTATTTAGAGTCTTGGCTGAAGTGAGCGTTAGAAATCTAACGACAAAACTCCAGCCGCAGAAAAAAATCAGTAGTTAAGAGCTTTCTGGGCTAACGCCAGTTTATAAAGCTCTTAACTACTGTGCTCTAAAGTACACTAACACCCATAAACTACCTATGTACCCCTAAACCGAGGTCCCCCCACATCGCCGCCACTCTATTAAAATTTTTAACCCCTAATCTGCCGCTCCGTACACCGCCGCCACCTACGTTATCCCTATGTACCCCTAATCTGCTGCCCCTAATACCGCCGACCCCTACATAATATTTATTAACCCCTAATCTGCCGCCCCCGCTATCGCTGACACCTGCATATTTTTTTTAACCCCTAATCTACCGCTCTGTACACCGTTGCAACCTACATTATATCTATGTACCCCTAATCTGCTGCCCCTAACACAGCCGACCCCTATATTATATTTATTAACCCCTAATCTGCCGCCCCCAACGTCGCCTCCACCTACCTACAATTATTAACCCCTAATCTGCCGACCGGACCACACCGCTACTATAATAAATGTATTAACCCCTAAAGCTAAGTCTAACCCTAACACTAACACCCCCCTAAGTTAAATATAATTTAAATCTAACGAAATAAATTAACTCTTAATAAATAAATTATTCCTATTTAAAGCTAAATACTTACCTGTAAAATAAACCCTAATATAGCTACAATATAAATTATAATTACATTGTAGCTATTTTAGGGTTTATATTTATTTTACAGGCAACTTTGTAATTATTTTAACCAGGTACAATAGCTATTAAATAGTTAAGAACTATTTAATAGCTAAAATAGTTAAAATAATTACAAAATTACCTGTAAAATAAATCCTAACCTAAGTTACAATTAAACCTAACACTAAACTATCAATAAATTAATTAAATACAATACCTAAAAATAACTACAATTAAATTAACTAACTAAAGTACAAAAAATAAAAAGAACTGTTACAAAAAATAAAAAAATATTTACAAATATTAGAAAAATATTACAACAATTTTAAACTAACTACACCTACTCTAAGCCCCCTAATAAAATAACAAAGACACCCAAAATAAAAAAAATGCCCTACCCTATTCTAAATTAAAAAAGTTCAAAGCTCTTTTACCTTACCAGCCCTGAAAAGGGCCATTTGCGGGGCATGCCCCAAATAATTCAGCTCTTTTGCCTGTAAAAAAAAACATACAATACCCCCCCAATCATTACAACCCACCACCCACATACACCTAATCTAACCCAAACCCCCCTTAAATAAACCTAACACTAAGCCCCTGAAGATCTTCCTACCTTATCTTCACCATGCCAGGTTCACCGATCCGTCCTCCGAAGTCTTGATCCAAGCATCCAAAGTCTTCATCCAAGCCCAAGCGGGGGCTGGCGATCCATAATCCGGCTGAAGTCTTCTATCAAGCGGCGGCTGAAGAGGTCCAGAAGAGGCTCCAAATTCTTCATTTTATCCAGGAAGAAGAGGAGATCCAGACCGGCAACCATCTTGATCCAAGAGGCATCTTCTATCTTCATCCGATGACGAACGGCTCCATCTTGAAGACCCCCAGCGCGGATCCATCTTCTTCTTCCGACGTCCAACTGAAGAATGAAGGTTCCTTTAAGGGACGTCATCCAAGATGGGGTCCCTCGAATTCCGATTGGCTGATAGGATTCTATCAGCCAATCGGAATTAAGGTAGGAAAATTCTGATTGGCAGATGGAATCAGCCAATAAGATTCAAGTTCAATCCGATTGGCTGATTGGATCATCTTGGATGACGTCCCTTAAAGGAACCTTCATTCTTCAGTTGGACGTCGGAAGAAGAGGATGGATCCGCGCTGGAGGTCTTCAAGATGAAGCCGTTCGTCATCGGATGAAGATAGAAGATGCCGCTTGGATCAAGATGGTTGCCGGTCCGGATCTCCTCTTCTTCCCGGATAGGATGAAGACTTTGGAGCCTCTTCTGGACCTCTTCAGCCACCGCTTGATAGAAGACTTCAGCCGGATTATGGATCGCCAGCCCCCGCTTGGGCTTGGATGAAGACTTCGGAGGCTTGGATCAAGACTTCGGAGGACGGATCGGTGAACCTGGCATGGTGAAGATAAGGTAGGAAGATCTTCAGGGGCTTAGTGTTAGGTTTATTTAAGGGGGGTTTGGGTTAGATTAGGGGTATGTGGGTGGTGGGTTGTAATGATTGGGGGGGTATTGTATGTGTTTTTTTACAGGCAAAAGAGCTGAATTATTTGGGCATGCCCCGCAAATGGCCCTTTTCAGGGCTGGTAAGGTAAAAGAGCTTTGAACTTTTTTAATTTAGAATAGGGTAGGGCATTTTTTTATTTTGTGGGTCTTTGTTATTTTATTAGTGGGCTTAGAGTAGGTGTAATTAGTTTAAAATTGTTGTAATATTTTTCTAATGTTTGTAAATATTTTTTTATTTTTTGTAACTTAGTTCTTTTTTATTTTTTGTACTTTAGTTAGTTTATTTAATTGTAGTTATTTGTAGGTATTGTATTTAATTAATTTATTAATAGTGTAGTGTTAGGTTTAATTGTAACTTAGGTTAGGATTTATTTTACAGGTAATTTTGTAATTATTTTAACTATTTTAGCTATTAAATAGTTAATAACTATTTAATAGCTATTGTACCTGGTTAAAATAAATACAAAGTTGCCTGTAAAATAAATATTAATCCTAAAATAGCTACAATATAATTATTCGTTATATTGTAGCTATATTAGGGTTTATTTTACAGGTAAGTATTTAGCTTTAAATAGGAATAATTTATTTAATAAGAGTTAATTTATTTCGTTAGATTTAAATTATATTTAATTTAGGGGGGTGTTAGTGTTAGGGTTAGACTTAGCTTTAGGGGTTAATACATTTATTAGAGTAGCGGCGAGATCCGGTCGGCAAATTAGGGGTTAATTATTGTAGGTAGCTGGCGGCGACGTTGTGGGGGGCAGATTAGGGGTTAATAAATATAATATAGGCGTTGTCGGTGTTAGGGGTAGCAGATTAGGGGTACATAGGGATAACGTAGGTTGCGGCAGTGTACGGAGCGGCAGATTAGGGGTTCATAATAATATGCAGGGGTCAGCGATAGCGGGGGCGGCAGATTAGGGGTTAATAAGTGTAAGGTTAGGGGTGTTTAGACTCGGGGTACATGTTAGGGTGTTAGGTGCAGACATAGGAAGTGTTTCCCCATAGGAAACAATGGGGCTGCGTTAGGAGCTGAACGCTGCCTTTTTACAGGTGTTAGGTTTTTTTTCAGCTCAAACTGCCCCATTGTTTCCTATGCGGGAATCGTGCACAAGCAAGTTTTTGAAGCTGGCCGCGTCCGTAAGCACCGCTGGTATTGAGAGTTGCAGTGGCGGTAAATATGCTCTACGCTCCCTTTTTGGAGCCTAACGCAGCCCTTCTGTGAACTCTAAATACCAGCGGTATTTAAAAGGTGCGGGGGAAAAAAGCATGCGTAGCTAACGCACCCCTTTGGCCGCAGAACTCTAAATCTAGCCGTTGGTATGGATATATATGTAATTAAAAATATAAGGTTAACTAAAACAAAAGAAACAGCAAACCTTAGAAGTATAGCTATTTTTTTTTACTAATTATATATTTATACATTCAGAAGGTAGTACTTATTAATGTAAACCACATTTGCTAAAATCACAAAAATGTGCAGTGTTACTATAAGTGCCCTGCTACTTCTACCTTGAGTAAGAGGGCAGAATAATTTTCTAACACATATATTTCCTTTTGTTGTAAGAAGTCTCTTTCTTATCACAGCTCCTGGTCCCTCTGATTTTCCTTTAATCACAGAGGCCAGCTCATGTGTCAGGTTTACACACACAGAGAAGCTTCCCATCTATGCTACAGTGAGCTGTAAAATAGTTTTTTTCCTCCTATTTGTTGCCAATGCCCTAAGTATCAGCTACATTGCAAATAGCCATCCAGGAATGGAGCCCAGTGGCAGAGTAGTGAACTTACACAATATCCCAACACACACTACACATTTCACCATTGGGTGTGTTTCTGGGCTTCTTTTGGTGTGATAGCTGAATAGTATGTATGATTTAAGAAACAGTCATTTAAATTCTAGTAAACATTTTTATTTATGCTATTTTTTTTAGCTTTTAAATGAAACTTGTAAATACATTTATTTATTTAAATGTAAACTAAAGATGCCTAGTTCCATGGAAACTGAACTGTTACATTCTATTTGCAAAACATATCAAGCTCATGAATGTTTGATTGGTGAAACGAGTGTATTATCTTAGGGATAATAGAAAGTTATTAAAAACTATAAATAGAAGTTGTATTATGATTCTACATTGCATCAGTTACTGTACTTCAACAAGCAATAGAATATTGACTTCAATTAAAGTTAAATTGCAGCTATAGCCCATGAGAATATTAACAGCTATTTAGACCACAGCACCTTTTGATCACATTCACTGACCTGCAAGAAACAGCTGTGCACTCTTATTCCATTTCTAATACATTTATATAGCTTTGGAAAAGTCTTAACCATGTAGATGAATATTTGTCCGAGGTCCATAACTGGACTTTCTCTGTGACTCATTAAAGGTAAGCACACACATTATTAACAGTACTTTTTACACTCTTCATGTGTAAATTGAAAATGTCTAAATTATAACCTGAACTATAGAATTCTGATTTAAACTAAACTGTTTGAATAAATGTACATAAAATAGTGCTCTATTGCTTATTCTTTCTAATTAAAATGGCTCTGCTGACTACTTTAATGCATACACAGACCAAGGAATATCAGCCAAGATATAAGCTATTAAATTGAGAAAAACAACTAAAAAGCTAATATTATATACAATTTCATAATGTATTAGATAAGCAATGCAGATGTGGAGTAATATTCAACAGGGATATTGTATGATTACAGCTATCTATTACATTAAAAAGGGACGAAGTATAAAGAAAATATAAAAAGCAAGGCTAAAATTTAGACAGAGGGAAGTGGTAAGAAAAATAAATAGGAAGAGGGAAAGCATAGCCTGTATATCAGGAAAAAAAGGAATATTTGCTGTCCTTCTAAAGTTCTTGCGCATAACCAGCTTGCATTTTAATTAGAAATTTTTTAAAGTAAAATAGTAAGAAATCACACTATAAAACATGTACACAGATTAAATACAATTATTGAATTGCTTATTTATAATTAAGAGGGAATTGAGACATAGGGGCCTATTTATCAAGTTCTGTATGGAGCTTGAAGGCCCGTGTTTCTGGCGAGCCTTCAGGCTTGCCAGAAACACAAGTTATGCAGCAGCGGTCTAAAGACTGCTGCTCCATAGCCTGTCTGCCTGCTCTGAGAAGGCGGACAGCGTTCGCCAGAAATAAACCTGATCGAATACAATTGGGTTAATCAACACCCCCTTCTGGCAGCCGATTGATTGGATCATGACGGACAGACATTTGATAAATAGGCCCCTTAAAGTGATTGTAATCTTGATATGTTCTTAAATCAGAATCTAAGCAATATTTTAGAGGGATTTTAATTGATCCTTTCTTATAAAAATGTGCTGTTAAGTACTTTTCAATCTAGCCTTGCCCTTTTAATACCCCGCATAAATTCATTGTACACATATGAATTAATAAAAATGGTAATATATATACTGTATATATATATATATATATATATATATATATATTTACATATTTTAGGCAGATGGAATCAGTATTAAATTAATTAGCTGCCATGTTTTATTTTTAGTTTGTTTGTGAATGTTTTGATTTTGTTAAGTCTGTGAAAATCCATATGAACTTCCTCATGAAAGTTTCCAATACCACTGTTTCTTATAGTTGTTTCAGTAATGTTCGGAACATTTATTTAAATCAAATTTAAAAAAAATTCTAATTCAGTCATAAAAGTCATATTGGTTGAAAGGCTTATAAAGTTATTAAAAATAGCAAGTGGGCATTCAAGATTTCAATGGGGGGAGATATATAAAAATTGTTTCCTTAAAAATTATACTTGAAAAACATATTATCAACCCCTGCACAATGTTCCTTTTTAAATATCAAGTATCCAGGTAGATTTATTTTTAGGATAATTTTGGTTGTTAGAGTGATATGAGATTGACAATATGAATGTCTTTTATCATCATTTTGGAAAGTAACTTGATCTTAGACAACGTATTTTAATTTATTTTTAATGCCTTACATCTTTATAGTTTGAGTCACCAAATAGATTGACACACTGATTGCATTAAATTAAAAAGCAACCTAAATTTAAATTTAAATGATTAAAATTAGTGTAAGCCTAACGTATTTTGTTATAAGCTAATATACACATCCTAATTGTGTATATGTATGCATTGGAGCCCTTTGCGGTTAAGTAGTTGAAAACATTTTAAAAGCATATTTATGCAATATTCATAATTAATAAAGTGTTATACTGTGTTTTAGTGTAAATATTTCACATGCCAATGCTTTTCACGTAGGGGAATATGTTCTATGTATTTTTAGATAGATATTTCTATATATTTCTGTATATACAAATTTATCTTTACCTATATATAATCACACACACATTTATATATATACAGTTGTGCTCATAAGCTTACATGCCTTGGCAGAATTTATGATTTCTTGGCCATTTTTCAGAGAATATGAATGATAACACAAAAGCTTTTCTTTCACTCATGGTTAGTGTTTGGCTGACCACCTTTATTATCAATCAACTGTGTTTACTCTTTTTAAATGATAATGACAACAGAAACTACCCAAATGACCCTGATCAAAAGTTTGCATACCCTAGTGATTTTGGCCTGATAGCATGCACACAAGTTGACACAAAGGGGTTTGGATGGCTATTAAAGGTAACCATCCTCGCCTGTGATCTGTTTTCTTGTAATCAGTGTGTGTATAAAAGGTCAATGAGTTTCTGGACTCCTGACAGACCCTTGCATCTTTCATCCAGTGCTGCACTGACGATTCTGGATTCTGAGAAGAAAATTAATTGTCAAAGGATTTGTTGGAAAAAGGTAGTTGAACTGTATAAAACAGGAAATGGATATAAAAAGATATCCAAGGAATTGGGAATGCAAATCAGCAGTGTTCAAACTCTAATCAAGAAGTGGAAAATGAGGCGTTCTGTTTGATAACATACTGCATTCATCTTGCCATCAATTCTGACCATATTTCCTGTGCCTTTGTAGCTCACACATCCCCAAAACATCAGCGATCCACCTCTGTGTTTCACAGTAGGAATGGTGTACCTTTCATCACAGGCCTTGTTGACTCCTCTCCAAATGTAGCGTTTATGGTTGTGGCCAAAAAGCTAAATTTTGGTCTCATCACTCCAAATGACTTTGTGTCAGAAGGTTTGAGGCTTGTCTCTGTGCTGTTTGGCGTATTGTAAGTGGGATACTTTGTGGCATTTGCGTAGTAATGGCTTTATTCTGGTGACTCAACCATGCAGCCCATCTTTCTACAAGTGCCTCCTTATTGTGCATCTTGAAACAGCCACACCACATGTCCTGTATTTCACCTGAAGTTATTTGTGGGATAGTCTTTGCATCCCAAACAATTTTACTTGCAGTTGTGGCTTAAATTTTAGTTGGTCTACCTGACCATGGTTTGGTTTCAACAGAACCCCTCATTTTCCACTTCTTTATTAGAGTTTGAACACTGCTGATTTGCATTCTCAATTCCTTGGATATCTTTTTATATCCCTTTTCGGTTTTATACAATTCAACTACCTTTTCCTGAAGATCCTTTGACAATTATTTTGCTTTCCCCATGACTCAGAATCCAGAATAGTCAAATGAAAGATGCAAGGATCTGTCAGGAGTCCAGAAACTCATTGAACTTTTATAAACACACACTGATTACAAGAAAACAGATCACAGGTGAGGATGGTTACCTTTAATAGTCATTCAAACCCCTTTGTGTCAACTTGTGTGCATGTTATCAGGCCAAAATCACCAGGGTATGTAAACTTTTGATCAGGGTCATTTGGGTAGTTTCTGTTGTCATTAGGATTTAAAAAGAGTATACACAGTTGATTGATAATAAATGGCCTCACCCAAACACTCATATATTCATATGCTCTGAAAAATGACCAAGAAATCATAAATTCTGACAGGGTATGTAAACTTATGAGCACAACTGTGTATATATATATATATATATGTATATATATATATATATATATATATATATATATAAACAGAACATATTATTCTATGTGAAGGACATTGGAATAAAAAAATTTCATGTTGGGTTAGCGCATTTGAGAAAATGCAATTGGGTTTGTTGGATGCTGCCCCCCACCCCTCCCCACTATTCATGCTCCATTGAAGTCTATGGGAGAATAGGTTAACATGGTTGTGATATTGTAACTTTGGCTGTTTGCGTGCATCAATTCAGTGAGCAAATAATTTTTTTAAAGCGTTATATATGTGGTACCCAGCAAACACAAAAAGTCAAAGTTGATTGCAGTAAGAGCTAGAACAGTGTTCCACTCATATTCTAGCCCTATGTTGGAGATGTTGTGATCAAATAAGAGATACTTACCATATCTGGTGGTCATGCCCCACTATACAACCACTCTGGTTTAAAGTTTTAAAATTGTGTCAACACCTTGATTTGATGGTAACTCTGCCTCCTGCAGTTGCCTTCCTCCATCTTAAGCTCAAGCAATTTATAAACCTAAAAGATGTCTTTTGATATATATCTTAATAGCTAAAATGTTAGCCATTGCCAGGAGCTGGAAAAAACTTCCCTTTCTGCATTGGCTTATTAGAATTGGCAGAATATCTGAAGAATATGGGGGAACATGTTCATAGATCCATTCTGTAGATTTAACTAAATATATATTTATTTAGTGTTTAAATAGGAACAAATCTCTAAATTATATTTCGCAAACAAGCCCTGACCTATCTTAAGAAAATATTTTTATTACACATCAAAGGGATAGAAAAGTCAAAATTAAACTTGCATAATTCAGATAGAAAATTTGATTTTAATACACTTTCAACTCACTTCTATTTTGAAATGTACTTTGTTCTCTTGGTATCCCTTGTTTAAAAATAATACACACATATCCTACTCTAGTTTGAGCTAGTTGCTAATTGGTGCCTGCACACATTTGTCTCTGATAATTGGCTTACTAGATGTGTTCTGCAGTAGAGCAATGATGTCCCTTCAGCAAAGGATAACAAGATAATGAAGCAAATTTGATAATAGAATTAAATTGGAAAGTTGTTTAAAATTGTATATTTTGGGGTTTCCTGTCCCTTTTAGTCTCAGACTCCCTTTTAGTTTTAGTTTATATTTCCCATAGTTGTGAGCATATTAAAGGTCATAATAATCTCATGGAGCAGAAAATAGCAGCCAATCAGGAGCAACATATTCATATAGCCGACAATCACTAGTTGGGTCCTGTTTAAGACCAGCACTTCAGACCTTCCACTTTTTTCCAAAACTATATGTTTAACTCCTTTGAGGTTAAACACATAGTGCTCCATGTACGAAGCAGCAAAAGCTTGCCTTTACGGGGCAGGTTTGCATATTCGAGCCTGCTTCCCGCAATGTAAGAAGCAGCGGTCATTAGACCGCTGCTTCTTACACCCTACGCCACCTCTGAGGTGACGAGGGAAAATCATGATTGACAGCCCCTTCAGTCGCGTGATTAGTCGAGCAAATGAAGGGGCGGGTATTAAACACTCCAATGAGTGTGTAATGATACATATGGGCACGCGGATCAACAGATCTGCTGCCCATGGGTAGTGAAGGCGGGCGGACAGCTGTTCGCCCACCGCTTAGTACATGGAGCCCATAGTTACAATAAAAAACTTTGAAATGCTTTTCAAAATATACTTATAAGAGTTGTTACAGTTGCTTAGAATCACATTTAAGACATAGCGGCCAATTTATCATTGCATCAATTTTGATGCATTCGCTGGAGTCAATACGCTCGCCAGACATCGCTGCCACAAATCTACATACGACGGCCTTATTTATTAAAATGTTTGTCAAAAACACGCGCATCAAGTACAGAGCGATGAGCATTGAACTGTTGATAAATAAGAGTCATCAATGCCGCGGATATTCTGTTTTTTCCAACTTTATTTATACCATTTCATTCCTATTCATGAACAAGTACATTTCTCTAAAGCTAATCTTGTTTTTTCATCTGTTAATGTGCAAGAAATAGCTAGATTTATACCGGAACAAACAATAATATCTCATAGAAAGTTATTTTCTATGTATTTCTTATACAAAAAAATGATATATGATATTTTCACATAAATTAATGTGTAAGGGTATTTCCTGATATGCCTATCTCATTATATATATATATATATATATATATATATATATATATATATATATATATATATATATATATATATATATATATATATATATATATATACAGGGAGTGCAGAATTATTAGGCAAGTTGTATTTTTGAGGATTAATTTTATTATTGAACAACAACCATGTTCTCAATGAACCCAAAAAACTCATTAATATCAAAGCTGAATATTTTTGGAAGTAGTTTTTAGTATGTTTTTAGTTTTAGCTATTTTAGGGGGATATCTGTGTGTGCAGGTGACTATTACTGTGCATAATTATTAGGCAACTTAACAAAAAACAAATATATACCCATTTCAATTATTTATTTTTACCAGTGAAACCAATATAACATCTCAACATTCACAAATATACATTTCTGACATTCAAAAGCAAAACAAAAACAAATCAGTGACCAATATAGCCACCTTTCTTTGCAAGGACACTCAAAAGCCTGCCATCCATGGATTCTGTCAGTGTTTTGATCTGTTCACCATCAACATTGCGTGCAGCAGCAACCACAGCCTCCCAGACACTGTTCAGAGAGGTGTACTGTTTTCCCTCTTTGTAAATCTCACATTTGATGATGGACCACAGGTTCTCAATGGGGTTCAGATCAGGTGAACAAGGAGGCCATGTCATTAGATTTTCTTCTTTTATACCCTTTCTTGCCAGCCACGCTGTGGAGTACTTGGACGCGTGTGATGGAGCATTGTCCTGCATGAAAATCATGTTTTTCTTGAAGGATGCAGACTTCTTCCTGTACCACTGCTTGAAGAAGGTGTCTTCCAGAAACTGGCAGTAGGACTGGGAGTTGAGCTTGACTCCATCCTCAACCCGAAAAGGCCCCACAAGCTCATCTTTGATGATACCAGCCCAAACCAGTACTCCACCTCCACCTTGCTGGCGTCTGAGTCGGACTGGAGCTCTCTGCCCTTTACCAATCCAGCCACGGGCCCATCCATCTGGCCCATCAAGACTCATTCTCATTTCATCAGTCCATAAAACCTTAGAAAAATCAGTCTTGAGATATTTCTTGGCCCAGTCTTGACGTTTCAGCTTGTGTGTCTTGTTCAGTGGTGGTCGTCTTTCAGCCTTTCTTACCTTGGCCATGTCTCTGAGTATTGCACACCTTGTGCTTTTGGGCACTCCAGTGATGTTGCAGCTCTGAAATATGGCCAAACTGGTGGCAAGTGGCATCTTGGCAGCTGCACGCTTGACTTTTCTCAGTTCATGGGCAGTTATTTTGTGCCTTGGTTTTTCCACACGCTTCTTGCGACCCTGTTGACTATTTTGAATGAAACGCTTGATTGTTCGATGATCACGCTTCAGAAGCTTTGCAATTTTAAGAGTGCTGCATCCCTGTGCAAGATATCTCACTATTTTTTACTTTTCTGAGCCTGTCAAGTCCTTCTTTTGACCCATTTTGCCAAAGGAAAGGAAGTTGCCTAATAATTATGCACACCTGATATAGGGTGTTGATATCATTAGACCACACCCCTTCTCATTACAGAGATGCACATCACCTAATATGCTTAATTGGTAGTAGGCTTTCGAGCCTATACAGCTTGGAGTAAGACAACATGCATAAAGAGGATGATGTGGTCAAAATACTCATTTGCCTAATAATTCTGCACTCCCTGTATATATATATATATATATATATATATATATATATATATGTGTGTGTGTGTGTGTGTGTGTTTATGTTATGTCAGAAATCTTTTGCAAACATATTTACATGTCCCTAAGTTGATTTATTTTTGTTCTTAACAATGTTGTCTTTCATATCTCTGTGTATATTTATACCACAATATGTATATAGTGTAAATGTATTATTATTCTGAGCAGGAATAATTGCGAATATAACATGTAATCTGGGTATAATATGTAATTATTTGCAATCAATGGGTATTTTTTCTCTGCATCTGTGTATCCCCTCCTGATTGCAGTCTAGTTTTAAACACCACCCCTACACAGGTGTTATAAAATGGGCTGGCATATAAGATGACATTTCTTAATGAAAATTAAATTCAAGAGAAGGAAGAAAATAGCATGACAGTAAAGAGGTAATTTTAATTTCTCATATGTCTGATTTTATAAAAGTTTAATGTTAGGTAGACTATCCCTTTGAGCTATCATTTTAAGATTATATTGAATCAAACATAATTAAAATGTTAAAATCATTGTCTAATATATTACACTGTGTCCTAATGTCATTATCAATGTTTAACTTTAATACTAATTTCACATATACATACTTTCAAAGTATAATACACAATGTAACAAATGGCACTTACAAGTTCTAATGAGTGATCAATGACACAAGTATCGAGCAATTTGATTCATTAGTGATAGTATAAAATGTATATTTAAGTCAGATTGGCTGATGTCATAAATCATGTGATAATGTATTTTCCAATTAAAGGTGGTGGAAAATGTCACTAGTTTGTGGGTTCTTTTTGAGTATTGCATCAAATTTGGTGCAAAAAGTGTTACGTCAAATTTTGTGCAAAGTGGAGAGTGGGACTTGTATTGCATGCCTTAAACATGGTGCAAATAGATTTATCCCCACCCCCAAAAAAGGAAGTTAGCTATATTATGTTATGAATTTATTTCATTTTTATCTCTATATCTACTTTTCACACCAAATTTGGAGCAATAATATTGTCCCCTTGCTTTGTGTTGAGAGACAAATATGCAGTGATATGCGGTGAGGTCAAAGGCTAGTGAGGAACTGCACAGTTGAAATAATAAGCTGATGGGTGAGAGCAAGTTAGTAACCCTGGTGTTACTGATCAGCTAATTATTTCACCTGTGCACTGGTTCAGCTATAATGAAAATCTGTCTTTTTGGGGGTATTTGAGGACTGTGGTTGAGAAAAACTGCACTAAAGCACCAGTTCATCTACAATGTGTTGATTACTTGGAGAATAAAGCACACACATTCTGCTCACTGACACACACACACATTCTGCTCACTGACACACAAACTACATGCATATCACACACACACTGCTCACTGACACACACACTATACCCACACACATACACTCTGCTCACTGACACAAACACTACATGCACAGTACACACACTCTGCTCACTCACACACACACTACACACACAGCATACCCACTCTGTTGACTGACACACACACTACACCCACACACACACTCTGCTTACTGATACACACTCTGCTCACTGACACAAACACTGCACACACAGCACACACACTCTTCTCACTGACACACAAACTACATGCACATCACACACACTCTGCTCACTGACACACACACTACATGCACAGCACACACACTCTGCTCACTGACACATACACTACACACACAGCACACACACTTTGCTCACTGACACACACACACTACACACACAGGACACAAACTTTGCTCACTGACACACACACTACACACACAGCACACACACTTTTCTCACTGACACACACTACACACTACACACACATCCCACACACTATGCTCACTAACACACACACAGCACACACACTACACACACAGCACACACACTCTGCTCATGGACACACACACTGCACACACAGCACACACACTACAAACACACATCACACACTACACACACACAGCACACACAAACTACATGCACAGCACACTTTATGCACACTGACATACACACTACATTTGCAAACTCTCTGTTCACTGGCACACACACTACACACACAGCATACACTCTTTGCTCTCTGACACACACACACTACACACACAGCACACACACTTTGCTCACTGAAACACATGCTACACACACAGCACACACACTTTGCTCACTGACACAGACTACACACACAGCACACACACTTTGCTCACTGACACACACATTACACACACAGCATACACACTACACTCACAGCACACCCACACTGCTCACTGACACACAAGCTACATGCACAGCACACTTTCTGCACACTAGCATACACACTACATTCACAAACTCTCTGTTCACTGACACACACAAACACTTCTCAATAACTCAAACACATGACTAGCTCACTGAAACTTACAGTACTTGCCCATAATATATTTGCACATGCTGCTCACTACATACACACATATATCAAGTTTGCTTTGTTCCCATGGTATCTTGAGTTGAAGAACATACCTAGGTAAGCTCCAGAGCAGAAATTCACTACTGGAAGCTAGCTGGTGATTAGTAGCTGCACATATGTCTCTTGTCATTGACTCACCAATGTGTTCAGCTAGCTCCCAGCAGTGCATTCCTGCTCCCAAGCTTACACTTCAAAAGAAATATCAAGAGTACAAAGCAAATTTTATAATAGCAGTAAATTAAAAAGTTGTTTAAACTTAGATCTATCTGAATCATGAAAGTTGAATGTTTATTTTACTGACATAATAACAGACGGATCAGTATAATGCAGTGTACAGGGAATAACAAACTTTAGGTGAGTGCTTTCTTTTTTCTCCCCCAGGTCATTTCATAGCAGAGGTTGAAGGGCAATACAGTGTTCTTCCTCCCTTACCCATTCCTCATTTAAGCACTGTAAAGTTTTGTTGGGTGGGCAGATTGCATGGGCTGGGAGTAGGGATGGACAGATGCATAGATATATGGAGGCAATTAGTGGCATATTGCTCTAACTACATTTTATTTTTAAATAAACAGTGCAGGAAAATGGTTTACTTTTTTATCAAATGATGCAGGGACTTGACAAAACACATGCTGACATTTTAACAGTATTCTGATAGTGGATGAAGAGTTATGCTACCATTAAATAGTGCTGCTGTCAATACATAACTCACTAAAGATGAACTCAAAATAACAACTTACTGCTTCAAAAAATACAGCTCCTGCTCCAACTGCTCAACAAAACCTGTTTAATGGTTTTTCTTATGAATGCTACTCTGTTTGCGTGTTTGTTAAAATAATGTGAATGTGTGTGTTTTCTATGTAATATTAAGAGTTTTAATTTATTTCCACATTATGAAAGGCATATAGCAGAATAACTAATAGCCTTTGCAACTTTATAAGTAGTCTTGATTTTGCTGTTTTTTTTTTACTAGCAGTATAGCCAGATACAGTATAGCTCTTTATAGGGAGTGCCAGAAAGGAATGATTTGTATGTTTTTAATTATTATTTTAGTAATTTTACTCACTTAATTGGAGCAGAGGAGACTACAATTATCCTCTGGAACTTCTGGAAATTGACAAAAGTATATAGTCAGAGGCTGACATATACAGTAATTATAGGTCAGGCATGAGGAAAAGAGAGTCCTTCATCTGCAGTCACTGCTGCACTTCCCTTGCTCTCCTGGCTCTATTCTTATACAGGATTAGAGTTTTTAAAACTCCCCTAGGACCTCACCTTTCCAGCAGCCTGACATTGTATGCAGTACTGATCGGCCAGCCTTCTAAAGACTTATAGGATGAGATGGGATGTTAAAGAAGAGATGGGATGTTAAAAACAGTAGCACTTTTAAGCAAACCCAACTGCAAATACTTTGGAAGCAGTGGGATATGACTGTAGATGATGACTCTCTTTTCCTCATTCCTGACCATTCAGTACTGCATACAATCAATGTCAGGCTTCTGGAAAGGTGAGGTCTGATAAATGATTTTATTTGTTCAAACTACTCATGCTCCATTTATCATAAATAATACTATCTCACTTGTTACACAGCCGAACAGTGGACTCATCCTCGCTCACTACTGACAGACTGTGACACAGTCAGACTCATTCTCATATGTGGCTCCCGGCTCGTCTGTGGCGCAGCTTATTGCTGTCAGTGTCTTCCCACCAATGGACGTCTGTCATGTCACTCAGCCAAGACCAGCAGGCACGCCTCCTGAAGCTGCTGATTGGCTGTGGAGCTGCTCCATCATAGAGGTGGTTTTGAGAACCACCTCTATTGGAGCATGTATGGGGCCTGGTGAGCCACCACTAGGTGGCACTAGCTCATACTGAGCAAAGAACAGTATTCAGCATCCAGGTTGCGCAATAAATGGAGGGCAGCAGCATGGCTAACAGCCTCCTTATTGCGCAACAATGGATGCTGATTTTTTTTGCCTAATTGCCTATAAAATATAATGTGTATTGTATGGCACCGGTGGGGGGGAGTAGGGGGTCGGGCGGGAACCTGGGGGGGGTGAAGCTGCAAATATGTAACATAATACATAAGTCACTGCAAATATGTAACATAATACATAAGTAGTAATGGACAATACTAGGATTCTTAGATCCTATGGAGGTGTGCTGATGTAATAATGAAGCTGATGGTAGTGAAAAGTAGACAGCACTCTTAATCGTATCCATGAAGACAGAGTCCTAAAATAATTACAAATAAAGGAGGCACAACATAGGGTAATAACGTCGAGAACAAGATAACCTGTGAAGCAGTACTCTAGGAAAACTACTCATAAATGAGGCGGCACAGCCAAGGTGCCTATCCAGGCAGCACGGGACCAAAATGTCGCCCGATAGACTTAGGTAAGATGCCTAGAAACCAGCACCAACGTCAGGTTACGTGGGAGGATACAGCAGTCACTGGCACAGCACACTCTCAGGAGTTTAGAAGATCGTAAGCGTAGATGAGCAGCACCTTAATCAGCCTGATGAAATGGCAATTATTGATGCTGAGAAACGCATTGCTGTTATCTGAGTGTGTCTAAATAAATATCACACTTTTTATTATTACTACTTGCTCTGATACTTTTATTGGTGGGAGTATGGACCTTTCTAAGCCTGTCTGAGTCAGGCGCTGCTAACTTATGCTTACAATCTTCTGAGGGTGTGCTGTGCTGGTGACTGCTGTATCATCCCACGTAACCTGACATTGGTGCTGGTTTCTAGGCATCTCACCTAAGTCTCTTGGGTGACTTTTTGGTCCCGTGCTGACTGGATAGGCACCGTGGTTGGTCCACCTCATTTGTGAGTAGTTTTCCTGGAGGGGGGTACTGCTTCACAGGTTATCTTGTTCTCAACGTTATTACCCTATGTTGCGCCTCTTTTATTTGTAATTATAAGTAGCAATGTATTTATTTTGCTCTGTTTGCAACAAATTCACTTCTATCCATGACCTCTTTATCTCCCACTCTCTCAATCTTTTGGCTCTCACAGAAACCTGGCTCTCTCATTTAGACACTGATTCTTCTGCTGCACTGTCACATAGGGGTCTCCACTTCAGCCACACTCCTAGGTCTGACAATAGACAAGGAGGTGGTGTTGGTATTTTACTTTCCTCTCATTGCACCTTTCAACAAATACATCTCTTTTCTTCCCTCATATTCGAAACACACATGACTTGCTTATTCTCTCCCCTCTCTATATGCGTTGCAGTCGTATACCGCCCCCCTGGCTCTGCAACTCTATTTCTAGATCACTTTGCCATCTGGCTACCTTACTTCCTTTCCTTGGATACCCCTGCCCTCATTCTCAGTGACTTTAACCTCCTTGTTGATAATCCCTCTGCCTCCTCTCCCCAAAACAACTTCTGCAACTCACTTCCTCTTTCGGCCTGTCACAATTTACTGACTCTCCCACTAACAAAGATGGTCACTCCGTTGATCTGATTTACAGCTATCGATGCACTATCTCAAACTTCACAAACTCACCTTTTCCTCTTTATGACCACCACCTCCTCACTAGTACCATCACCTCCCTCCCTACAACTCTCCCTACTTCTACCTCTCACACTAAACTTCACAGAAGAATCAAGTCATTAGATCAGCAACAGCTCGCTAGCTCTCTCAAACCTCTTCTCTCTTCCATCCCCTCCTTTTCCTGTCCTGATGAATCAATCTGCCACTATAACTTTACCCTTACATCGGTCCTTGATAACCTGGCCCCACCTACCATAGCTCGGAAAACATACACTTATCCTCAGCCCTGGCATACTCCTCTGACACTGTCATGTTCTTATGTGCATGTGTGTACACCTTTAAGCAGGCCTTACTTAAATCTACACCTCCCCCTTCCAGGTGCCAATTAATGTTAGTTTGCAGCATGCTATGTTGTGTGAAGCAGCATGTTCTAAACCTCCTGGCTAAGTGATTATTCTCTACCTAATCATTGGATTACAACTATAATACTTTTGGGTATTATCAACCTACTTATTCCTATACATTTATCGTCTTATGGACTTATTACTGTTCGTTTGCACAGATATCCAGGATTACTGCCTCTCATTGCCGGTATAACCAAGCTGTTCCACAGACAATCTCCTCTATCAAACACAGTGAGTTTTGCTCCTCTCAACTACCTTTACAACTCTGAACAAACTTGCTCTATCCAGCAACCTGGCAATTCTTATACTTATTCACCGACTAACCTTCCTCACTGAAGCCGCTCTGTTAAGCTTCTCATACAGCGTGTGCCTGTCAGCGTGTTCTCGCACGCCATTGGATAATCGTCACACACCCCTCTGAGGCTATCAGCTTTCTGCAGCGCTGGCTCGTCTCCCTCACACGCTCTGTCTCCATTGCTACCTGTTCAGTACATTTTACTAAAGCGCTCTTTAAACACTCTCCAGTCGGAGTTGTTCATCCACTTGTTCTGTAAACTTGCAATTTGTACTCCGGAGAGTACTGCATCTTAAACAGACGCTCACATTCAATAGACTCTGTGCTAACTTGCATTACCAACTTTCTCCTGTAACCAGTAAACAGGGGTAAATAACCTTTACTCAATTCCTATACTCTCTCCTTTCTGCAGTTGAGATCCATAATCTCTAGTTACTAACTAGATATCTGACATATTAATTGGCCCCTACAGGATAACTAATGTCGTCAATGACAACGCTGTAACCTTAGCTCTTCCTCCAGAGATCCCGGTTCACCCCACATTTCATGTGGCATTGATAAAACCTTATGTTCCAACCAGGCTACAATCTTCAAATCAACCTCAGCCTCCTGTGGTTCTGGTGGAAGACGTCTATGAAATTTCGTCCATTCTTGACTCCAGACATCATCATGGGCAGTTGCAGTATCTGGTTAGGTGGAAGGGCTACTCTTCTGAGGAGGATTCTTGGGAACCTTCCACCAATCTCAATGCTTCTCGTCTGATTACTCGTTACCACCATAGAAATCCGGACAAACCTGGACCCTCTGCTGCGGTGCAGCTTCCTTGAGGGGGGGATCTGTCATGTTCTTATGTGCATGTGTGTACACCTTTAAGCAGGCCTTACTTAAATCTACACCTCCCCCTTCCAGGTGCCAATTAATGTTAGTTTGCAGCATGCTATGTTGTGTGAAGCAGCATGTTCTAAACCTCCTGGCTAAGTGATTATTCTCTACCTAATCATTGGATTACAACTATAATACTTTTGGGTATTATCAACCTACTTATTCCTATACATTTATCGTCTTATGGACTTATTACTGTTCGTTTGCACAGATATCCAGGATTACTGCCTCTCATTGCCGGTATAACCAAGCTGTTCCACAGACAATCTCCTCTATCAAACACAGTGAGTTTTGCTCCTCTCAACTACCTTTACAACTCTGAACAAACTTGCTCTATCCAGCAACCTGGCAATTCTTATACTTATTCACCGACTAACCTTCCTCACTGAAGCCGCTCTGTTAAGCTTCTCATACAGCGTGTGCCTGTCAGCGTGTTCTCGCACGCCATTGGATAATCGGCACACACCCCTCTGAGGCTATCAGCTTTCTGCAGCGCTGGCTCGTCTCCCTCACACGCTCTGTCTCCATTGCTACCTGTTCAGTACATTATACTAAAGCGCTCTTTAAACACTCTCCAGTCGGAGTTGTTCATCCACTTGTTCTGTAAACTTGCAATTTGTACTCCGGAGAGTACTGCATCTTAAACAGACGCTCACATTCAATAGACTCTGTGCTAACTTGCATTACCAACTTTCTCCTGTAACCAGTAAACAGGGGTAAATAACCTTTACTCAATTCCTATACTCTCTCCTTTCTGCAGTTGAGATCCATAATCTCTAGTTACTAACTAGATATCTGACATATTAATTGGCCCCTACAGGATAACTAATGTCGTCAATGACAACGCTGTAACCTTAGCTCTTCCTCCAGAGATCCCGGTTCACCCCACATTTCATGTGGCATTGATAAAACCTTATGTTCCAACCAGGCTACAATCTTCAAATCAACCTCAGCCTCCTGTGGTTCTGGTGGAAGACGTCTATGAAATTTCGTCCATTCTTGACTCCAGACATCATCATGGGCAGTTGCAGTATCTGGTTAGGTGGAAGGGCTACTCTTCTGAGGAGGATTCTTGGGAACCTTCCACCAATCTCAATGCTTCTCGTCTGATTACTCGTTACCACCATAGAAATCCGGACAAACCTGGACCCTCTGCTGCGGTGCAGCTTCCTTGAGGGGGGGATCTGTCATGTTCTTATGTGCATGTGTGTACACCTTTAAGCAGGCCTTACTTAAATCTACACCTCCCCCTTCCAGGTGCCAATTAATGTTAGTTTGCAGCATGCTATGTTGTGTGAAGCAGCATGTTCTAAACCTCCTGGCTAAGTGATTATTCTCTACCTAATCATTGGATTACAACTATAATACTTTTGGGTATTATCAACCTACTTATTCCTATACATTTATCGTCTTATGGACTTATTACTGTTCGTTTGCACAGATATCCAGGATTACTGCCTCTCATTGCCGGTATAACCAAGCTGTTCCACAGACAATCTCCTCTATCAAACACAGTGAGTTTTGCTCCTCTCAACTACCTTTACAACTCTGAACAAACTTGCTCTATCCAGCAACCTGGCAATTCTTATACTTATTCACCGACTAACCTTCCTCACTGAAGCCGCTCTGTTAAGCTTCTCATACAGCGTGTGCCTGTCAGCGTGTTCTCGCACGCCATTGGATAATCGGCACACACCCCTCTGAGGCTATCAGCTTTCTGCAGCGCTGGCTCGTCTCCCTCACACGCTCTGTCTCCATTGCTACCTGTTCAGTACATTATACTAAAGCGCTCTTTAAACACTCTCCAGTCGGAGTTGTTCATCCACTTGTTCTGTAAACTTGCAATTTGTACTCCGGAGAGTACTGCATCTTAAACAGACGCTCACATTCAATAGACTCTGTGCTAACTTGCATTACCAACTTTCTCCTGTAACCAGTAAACAGGGGTAAATAACCTTTACTCAATTCCTATACTCTCTCCTTTCTGCAGTTGAGATCCATAATCTCTAGTTACTAACTAGATATCTGACATATTAATTGGCCCCTACAGGATAACTAATGTCGTCAATGACAACGCTGTAACCTTAGCTCTTCCTCCAGAGATCCCGGTTCACCCCACATTTCATGTGGCATTGATAAAACCTTATGTTCCAACCAGGCTACAATCTTCAAATCAACCTCAGCCTCCTGTGGTTCTGGTGGAAGACGTCTATGAAATTTCGTCCATTCTTGACTCCAGACATCATCATGGGCAGTTGCAGTATCTGGTTAGGTGGAAGGGCTACTCTTCTGAGGAGGATTCTTGGGAACCTTCCACCAATCTCAATGCTTCTCGTCTGATTACTCGTTACCACCATAGAAATCCGGACAAACCTGGACCCTCTGCTGCGGTGCAGCTTCCTTGAGGGGGGGATCTGTCATGTTCTTATGTGCATGTGTGTACACCTTTAAGCAGGCCTTACTTAAATCTACACCTCCCCCTTCCAGGTGCCAATTAATGTTAGTTTGCAGCATGCTATGTTGTGTGAAGCAGCATGTTCTAAACCTCCTGGCTAAGTGATTATTCTCTACCTAATCATTGGATTACAACTATAATACTTTTGGGTATTATCAACCTACTTATTCCTATACATTTATCGTCTTATGGACTTATTACTGTTCGTTTGCACAGATATCCAGGATTACTGCCTCTCATTGCCGGTATAACCAAGCTGTTCCACAGACAATCTCCTCTATCAAACACAGTGAGTTTTGCTCCTCTCAACTACCTTTACAACTCTGAACAAACTTGCTCTATCCAGCAACCTGGCAATTCTTATACTTATTCACCGACTAACCTTCCTCACTGAAGCCGCTCTGTTAAGCTTCTCATACAGCGTGTGCCTGTCAGCGTGTTCTCGCACGCCATTGGATAATCGGCACACACCCCTCTGAGGCTGTCAGCTTTCTGCAGCGCTGGCTCGTCTCCCTCACACGCTCTGTCTCCATTGCTACCTGTTCAGTACATTATACTAAAGCGCTCTTTAAACACTCTCCAGTCGGAGTTGTTCATCCACTTGTTCTGTAAACTTGCAATTTGTACTCCGGAGAGTACTGCATCTTAAACAGACGCTCACATTCAATAGACTCTGTGCTAACTTGCATTACCAACTTTCTCCTGTAACCAGTAAACAGGGGTAAATAACCTTTACTCAATTCCTATACTCTCTCCTTTCTGCAGTTGAGATCCATAATCTCTAGTTACTAACTAGATATCTGACATATTAATTGGCCCCTACAGGATAACTAATGTCGTCAATGACAACGCTGTAACCTTAGCTCTTCCTCCAGAGATCCCGGTTCACCCCACATTTCATGTGGCATTGATAAAACCTTATGTTCCAACCAGGCTACAATCTTCAAATCAACCTCAGCCTCCTGTGGTTCTGGTGGAAGACGTCTATGAAATTTCGTCCATTCTTGACTCCAGACATCATCATGGGCAGTTGCAGTATCTGGTTAGGTGGAAGGGCTACTCTTCTGAGGAGGATTCTTGGGAACCTTCCACCAATCTCAATGCTTCTCGTCTGATTACTCGTTACCACCATAGAAATCCGGACAAACCTGGACCCTCTGCTGCGGTGCAGCTTCCTTGAGGGGGGGATCTGTCATGTTCTTATGTGCATGTGTGTACACCTTTAAGCAGGCCTTACTTAAATCTACACCTCCCCCTTCCAGGTGCCAATTAATGTTAGTTTGCAGCATGCTATGTTGTGTGAAGCAGCATGTTCTAAACCTCCTGGCTAAGTGATTATTCTCTACCTAATCATTGGATTACAACTATAATACTTTTGGGTATTATCAACCTACTTATTCCTATACATTTATCGTCTTATGGACTTATTACTGTTCGTTTGCACAGATATCCAGGATTACTGCCTCTCATTGCCGGTATAACCAAGCTGTTCCACAGACAATCTCCTCTATCAAACACAGTGAGTTTTGCTCCTCTCAACTACCTTTACAACTCTGAACAAACTTGCTCTATCCAGCAACCTGGCAATTCTTATACTTATTCACCGACTAACCTTCCTCACTGAAGCCGCTCTGTTAAGCTTATCATACAGCGTGTGCCTGTCAGCGTGTTCTCGCACGCCATTGGATAATCGGCACACACCCCTCTGAGGCTGTCAGCTTTCTGCAGCGCTGGCTCGTCTCCCTCACACGCTCTGTCTCCATTGCTACCTGTTCAGTACATTATACTAAAGCGCTCTTTAAACACTCTCCAGTCGGAGTTGTTCATCCACTTGTTCTGTAAACTTGCAATTTGTACTCCGGAGAGTACTGCATCTTAAACAGACGCTCACATTCAATAGACTCTGTGCTAACTTGCATTACCAACTTTCTCCTGTAACCAGTAAACAGGGGTAAATAACCTTTACTCAATTCCTATACTCTCTCCTTTCTGCAGTTGAGATCCATAATCTCTAGTTACTAACTAGATATCTGACATATTAATTGGCCCCTACAGGATAACTAATGTCGTCAATGACAACGCTGTAACCTTAGCTCTTCCTCCAGAGATCCCGGTTCACCCCACATTTCATGTGGCATTGATAAAACCTTATGTTCCAACCAGGCTACAATCTTCAAATCAACCTCAGCCTCCTGTGGTTCTGGTGGAAGACGTCTATGAAATTTCGTCCATTCTTGACTCCAGACATCATCATGGGCAGTTGCAGTATCTGGTTAGGTGGAAGGGCTACTCTTCTGAGGAGGATTCTTGGGAACCTTCCACCAATCTCAATGCTTCTCGTCTGATTACTCGTTACCACCATAGAAATCCGGACAAACCTGGACCCTCTGCTGCGGTGCAGCTTCCTTGAGGGGGGGATCTGTCATGTTCTTATGTGCATGTGTGTACACCTTTAAGCAGGCCTTACTTAAATCTACACCTCCCCCTTCCAGGTGCCAATTAATGTTAGTTTGCAGCATGCTATGTTGTGTGAAGCAGCATGTTCTAAACCTCCTGGCTAAGTGATTATTCTCTACCTAATCATTGGATTACAACTATAATACTTTTGGGTATTATCAACCTACTTATTCCTATACATTTATCGTCTTATGGACTTATTACTGTTCGTTTGCACAGATATCCAGGATTACTGCCTCTCATTGCCGGTATAACCAAGCTGTTCCACAGACAATCTCCTCTATCAAACACAGTGAGTTTTGCTCCTCTCAACTACCTTTACAACTCTGAACAAACTTGCTCTATCCAGCAACCTGGCAATTCTTATACTTATTCACCGACTAACCTTCCTCACTGAAGCCGCTCTGTTAAGCTTCTCATACAGCGTGTGCCTGTCAGCGTGTTCTCGCACGCCATTGGATAATCGGCACACACCCCTCTGAGGCTGTCAGCTTTCTGCAGCGCTGGCTCGTCTCCCTCACACGCTCTGTCTCCATTGCTACCTGTTCAGTACATTATACTAAAGCGCTCTTTAAACACTCTCCAGTCGGAGTTGTTCATCCACTTGTTCTGTAAACTTGCAATTTGTACTCCGGAGAGTACTGCATCTTAAACAGACGCTCACATTCAATAGACTCTGTGCTAACTTGCATTACCAACTTTCTCCTGTAACCAGTAAACAGGGGTAAATAACCTTTACTCAATTCCTATACTCTCTCCTTTCTGCAGTTGAGATCCATAATCTCTAGTTACTAACTAGATATCTGACAGACACAGTACCTACGCAGATGTTCCTGTACTGCTGAGCGACACTGGAGGAAATCTTAGGGTTCTGCTGACTTTCTTTACTATAAGTTCATCTTGAACTCTTACTATTCTGCCCTTAATCTATATAAGAAACATTACTTTTCTAGTCTTATCTCTACTCTTTCTTCAAACCCAACACGTCTGTTCTCCACATTCAATACTCTTCTCCACCCACCCCCACCTCCCACCACAACTTTTCTCTCAGCCCAAGATTTTGCCAGCTACTTCAACAACAAAATTGACTCCATCAGAAATGAAATCAGCTCTCTACATACTACCGGTCTCCCACCCCTTCAAAAGCTCACAATCATACAAAACCCACATAGCCATAAAGTTAGCTCTTTTGCCCCTGTTACAGAGGATGAAGTTTCTGCCCTTATACTATCCTCTCACCTAACAACCTTTCCCTTAGCATAGTTCCCACATCTCTTAAAATATGCATTAGTCACACCTATCCTCAAAAAACCTTCTCTCGATCCAACCTCCCCTTCCAACTACACACACTACACACACAGCACACACACTTTTCTCACTGACACACACTACATACTACACACACATCACACACACTATGCTCACTAACACACACACAGCACACACACTACACACACAGCACACACACTCTGCTCATGGACACACACACTGCACACACAGCACACACACTACAAACACACAGCACACACACTACACACACACAGCACACACAAACTACATGCACAGCACACTTTATGCACACTGACATACACACTACATTCACAAACTCTCTGTTCACTGGCACACACACTACACACACAGCATACACTCTTTGCTCTCTGACACACACACACTACAAACACAGCACACACACTTTGCTCACTGACACACACGCTACACACACAGCACACACACTTTGCTCACTGACACAGACTACACACACAGCACACACACTTTGCTCACTGACACACACACTACACACACAGCATACACACTACACTCACAGCACACACACACTGCTCACTGACACACAAGCTACATGCACAGCACACTTTCTGCACACTGGCATACACACTACATTCACAAACTCTCTGTTCACTGACACACACAAACACTTCTCAATAACTCAAACCCATGACTAGCTCACTGAAACTTACAGTACTTGCCCATAATATATTTGCACATGCTGCTCACTACATACACACATATATCAAGTTTGCTTTGTTCCCATGGTATCTTGAGTTGAAGAACATACCTAGGTAACCTCCAGAGCAGAAATTCACTACTGGGAGCTAGCTGGTGATTAGTAGCTGCACATATGTCTCTTGTCATTGACTCACCAATGTGTTCAGCTAGCTCCCAGCAGTGCATTCCTGCTCCCAAGCTTACACTTCAAAAGAAATATCAAGAGTACAAAGCAAATTTTATAATAGCAGTAAATTAAAAAGTTGTTTAAACTTAGATCTATCTGAATCATGAAAGTTTATTTTACTGACATAATGACAGACGGATCAGTATAATGCAGTGTACAGGGAATAACAAACTTTAGGTGAGTGCTTTCTTTTTTCTCCCCCAGGTCATTTCATAGCAGAGGTTGAAGGGCAATACTGTGTTCTTCCTCCCTCACCCATTCCTCATTTAAGCACTGTAAAGTTTTGTAGGGTGGGCAGATTGCATGGGCTGGGAGTAGGGATGGACAGATGCATAGATATATGGAGGCAATTAGTGGCATATTGCTCTAACTACATTTTATTTTTAAATAAACAGTGCAAAATGGTTTACTTTTTTATCAAATGATGCAGGGACTTGACAAAACACATGCTGACATTTTAACAGTATTCTGATAGTGGATGAAGAGTTATGCTACCATTAAATAGTGCTGCTGTCAATACATAACTCACTAAAGATGAACTCAAAATAACAATTTACTGCTTCAAAAAATACAGCTCCTGCTCCAACTGCTCAACAAAACCTGTTTAATGGTTTTTCTTATGAATGCTACTCTTTTTGTGTGTTTGTTAAAATAATGTGAATGTGTGTGTTTTCTATGTAATATTAAGAGTTTTAATTTATTTCCACATTATGAAAGGCATATAGCAGAATAACTAATAGCCTTTGCAACTTTATAAGTAGTCTTGATTTTGCTGGGTTTTTTTTTACTAGCAGTATAGCCAGATACAGTATAGCTCTTTATAGGTAATGCCAGGAAGGGATGATTTGTATGTTTTTAATTATTATTTTAGTAATTTTACTCACTTAATTGGAGCAGAGGAGACTACAATTATCCTCTGGAACTTCTGGAAATTGACAAAAGTATATAGTCAGAGGCTGACATATACAGTAATTATAGGTCAGGCATGAGGAAAAGAGAGTCCTTCATCTGCAGTCACTGCTGCACTTCCCTTGCTCTCCTGGCTCTATTCTTATACAGGATTAGAGTTTTTAAAACTGCCCTAGGACCTCACCTTTCCAGCAGCCTGACATTGTATGCAGTACTGATCGGCCAGCCTTCTAAAGACTTATAGGATGAGATGGGATGTTAAAGAAGAGATGGGATGTTAAAAACAGTAGCACTTTTAAGCAAACCCAACTGCAAATACTTTGGAAGCAGTGGGATATGACTGTAGATGATGACTCTCTTTTCCTCATTCCTGACCATTCAGTACTGCATACAATCAATGTCAGGCTTCTGGAAAGGTGAGGTCTGATAAATGATTTAATTTGTTCAAACTACTCATGCTCCATTTATCATAAATAATACTATCTCACTTGTTACACAGCCGAACAGTGGACTCCTCCTCGCTCACTACTGACAGACTGTGACACAGTAAGACTCATTCTCATATGTGGCTCCCGGCTCGTCTGTGGCGCAGCTTATTGCTGTCAGTGTCTTCCCACCAATGGACGTCTGTCATGTCACTCAGCCAAGACCAGCAGGCACGCCTCCTGAAGCTGCTGATTGGCTGTGGAGCTGCTCCATCATAGAGGTGGTTTTGAGAACCACCTCTATTGGAGCATGTATGGGGCCCGGTGAGCCACCACTAGGTGGTTTTGAGAACCACCTCTATTGGAGCATGTATGGGGCCCGGTGAGCCACCACTAGGTGGCACTAGCTCATACTGAGCAAAGAACAGTATTCAGCATCCAGGTTGCGCAATAAATGGAGGGCAGCAGCATGGCTAAAAGCCTCCTTATTGCGCAACAATGGATGCTGATTTTTTTTGCCTAATTGCCTATAAAATATAATGTGTATTGTATGGCACCGGTGGGGGGGGAGTAGGGGGTCGTGCGGGAACCTGGGGGGGGGGGTGAAGCTGCAAATATGTAACATAATACATAAGTCACTGCAAATATGTAACATAATACATAAGTAGTAATGGACAATACTAGGATTCTTAGATCCTATGGAGGTGTGCTGATTTAATAATAAAGCTGATGGTAGTGAAAAGTAGACAGCACTCTTAATCGTATCCATGAAGACAGAGTCCTAAAATAATTACAAATAAAGGAGGCACAACATAGGGTAATAACGTCGAAAACAAGATAACCTGTGAAGCAGTACTCTAGGAAAACTACTCATAAATAAGGCGGCACAGCCAAGGTGCCTATCCAGGCAGCACGGGACCAAAATGTCGCCCGATAGACTTAGGTAAGATGCCTAGAAACCAGCACCAACGTCAGGTTACGTGGGAGGATACAGCAGTCACTGGCACAGCACACTCTCAGGAGTTTAGAAGATCGTAAGCGTAGATGAGCAGCACCTTAATCAGCCTGATGAAATGGCAATTATTGATGCTGAGAAACGCATTGCTGTTATCTGAGTGTGTCTAAATAAATATCACACTTTTTATTATTACTACTTGCTCTGATACTTTTATTGGTGGGAGTATGGACCTTTCTAAGCCTGTCTGAGTCAGGCGCTGCTAACCTATGCTTACAATCTTCTGAGGGTGTGCTGTGCTGGTGACTGCTGTATCATCCCACGTAACCTGACATTGGTGCTGGTTTCTAGGCATCTCACCTAAGTCTCTTGGGTGACTTTTTGGTCCCATGCTGACTGGATAGGCACCGTGGTTGGTCCACCTCATTTGTGAGTAGTTTTCCTGGAGGGGGGTACTGCTTCACAGGTTATCTTGTTCTCAACGTTATTACCCTATGTTGCGCCTCTTTTATTTGTAATTATAAGTAGTAATGTATTTATTTTGCTCTGTTTGCAACAAATTCACTTCTATCCATGACCTCTTTATCTCCCACTCTCTCAATCTTTTGGCTCTCACAGAAACCTGGCTCTCTCCTTTAGACACTGATTCTTCTGCTGCACTGTCACATAGGGGTCTCCACTTCAGCCACACTCCTAGGTCTGACAATAGACAAGGAGGTGGTGTTGGTATTTTACTTTCCTCTCATTGCACCTTTCAACAAATACATCTCTTTTCTTCCCTCATATTCGAAACACACATGACTTGCTTATTCTCTCCCCTCTCTATATGCGTTGCAGTCGTATACCGCCCCCCTGACTCTGCAACTCTATTTCTAGATCACTTTGCCATCTGGCTACCTTACTTCCTTTCCTTGGATACCCCTGCCCTCATTCTCAGTGACTTTAACCTCCTTGTTGATAATCCCTCTGCCTCCTCTCCCCAAAACAACTTCTGCAACTCACTTCCTCTTTCGGCCTGTCACAATTTACTGACTCTCCCACTAACAAAGATGGTCACTCCGTTGATCTGATTTCCAGCTATCGATGCACTATCTCAAACTTCACAAACTCACCTTTTCCTCTTTCTGACCACCACCTCCTCACTAGTACCATCACCTCCCTCCCTACAACTCTCCCTACTTCTACCTCTCACACTAAACTTCACAGAAGAATCAAGTCATTAGATCAGCAACAGCTTGCTAGCTCTCTCAAACCTCTTCTCTCTTCCATCCCCTCCTTTTCCTGTCCTGAGGAATCAATCTGCCACTATAACTTTACCCTTACATCGGTCCTTGATAACCTGGCCCCACCTACCATAGCTCGGAAAACATACACTTATCCTCAGCCCTGGCATACTCCTCTGACACAGTACTTACGCAGATGTTCCTGTACTGCTGAGCAACACTGGAGGAAATCTTAGGGTTCTGCTGACTTTCTTCACTATAAGTTCATCTTGAACTCTTACTATTCTGCCCTTAATCTATATAAGAAACATTACTTTTCTAGTCTTATCTCTACTCTTTCTTCAAACCCAACACGTCTGTTCTCCACATTCAATACTCTTCTCCACCCACCCCCACCTCCCACCACAACTTTTCTCTCAGCCCAAGATTTTGCCAGCTACTTCAACAACAAAATCGACTCCATCAGAAATGAAATCAGCTCTCAACATACTACCGGTCTCCCACCCCTTCAAAAGCTCACAATCATACAAAACCCACATAGCCATAAAGTTAGCTCTTTTGCCCCTGTTACAGAGGATGAAGTTTCTGCCCTTATACTATCCTCTCACCTCACTACCTGTCCCCTCGACCCCATCCCCTCACAACTACTCCCCTCCCTCTCGTCTACCCTTACTCCTATACTCACACACATCTTCAACCTTTCTCTTAGCATAGTTCCCACATCTCTTAAAATATGCATTAGTCACACCTATCCTCAAAAAACCTTCTCTCGATCCAACCTCCCCTTCCAACTACCACCCTATTTCCCTACTACCTCTTGCCTCAAAGCTTCTTGTAAAGCTAGTATAAGCAACTCTATCCCATTTCCTTACATTAAACTCCCCCTTAACCCACTGCAATCTGGATTTTGCCCCTTCACTCAACAGAGACAGTAATTGTTAAGGTTACCAACAACCTAATTACAGCAAAATTAAAAGGCCACTTCTTTCTACTTATCCTCATTGATCTGTATGCAGCCTTTGATACTGTTGACCACCCTCTTTTGCTCCATAGCCTCGAATCCTTGGCATCTGTGACTCAACTCTCTTTTGGTTCTCTTCCTATCTGTCTATCCGTACCAATAGTGTAGTCTTCTCTGTGTTATCTTCTGCCCTGTTACCTCTTTCTGTTGGAGTACCACAAGGCTCTGTCCTCGGTCCCCTTCTTTTCTCAATCTACATGTCTTCACTAGGTTCCTTAATGAAGTCCCATGGGTTTCATTATCATTTGTATGCCGACTATACCCAAATCTACCTCTCTGCACCAGAACTATCTCCTTCCTTGCTAACCCTGTCTCTCTCATATCTCATCTTGGATGTCTTCTCACTACCTCAAAATAAATCTCTCCAAAACTGAGCTCCTTATTTTCCCCCCTTCTTCCAAAATCTACACCCCCATGTCTCTATAACTGTTGACAACTCCATCATTACCCCAACCTCACATGCCCAATGTCTTGGGGTCACACTTGATTCAGATCTTTCTTTCACTACTCACATTCAGTCCTTGGCTAAAGCCTGCAGCTGTCACCTTGAAAACATCGCTAAAATTAGACATTTCCTTACACAAGACACAACAAAGATTTTAATTCAATCTCTCATTCTTTCCCACCTTGACTACTGCAACTCTATCCTCTCTGGTCTCCCTAGCTGCCACCTAGCTCCTTTACAATCCATAATGAATGCCTCTGCCAGGCTTATCTTTCTTGCACATCACTCTTCATCTGCCGCACCTCTCTTCCAATCCCTTCACTGGCTTCCTCTTGCCTCCAGGATTAAACACAAAATTCTAACTCTGACACACAAAGCCCTCAATTGCACTGCTCCCCCTACATCTCAGACCTTGTCTCCAGATACTCCCCCTCCCGTCCCCTTTGCTCCACTCATGATCTCCTACTCTCCTCCTCTCTTGTTACCGCCTCACATTCCCATCTACAAGATTTCTCAGGACTGGCTCCCATCTTATGGACCTCTCTGCCTTGCTCCACAAGAATCTCCCTTAGTTTTAAAATCTTCAAGTGCTCCCTGAAGACTCTACTATTCAGGGATGCTTACAACCTACACTAACCTTCCTATCTCCTCTTCTATCCCCTAAAACCCCATAGCATGTAAGCCTATGAGCCCAGCTGTTTGTAGTTCACCTTCATAAGAGCCGACTACAACAGTGCAACTCTCGGCAGGACCCTCTCTCCCCATTTGATAACTGTAATCATTTTTTTTTATATATACCACCTACGTTCATAGTGCTGCGGAACCTGTTGGCGCTCTACAAATAATTGATAATAATAATAATAATTTCATTTTTATCCCTATATCTACTAGTGCACTAAATTTGGAGCAATATTTTGCACCAAATTTGGAGCAATAATATTGTCCCCTAGCTTTGAAATAAATATATTACTACTTATGGATTATGTTATATATTTGTCTCTCATTAAATGTTTACCCTATATCTACTAGTGCACCAAATTTGAAGCAATTCTTTTGGAGCAATAATAATGTATAATTTAGAAAGAGTATACAATTTTAATAAAGTTTCTAATTTACTTTTATTACCTAATATGCTTCATTCTCTTGAAGCATCGAACATAACCTTTCTGTGTTTTCAGCCTCCCATTGATTTCTATGGCATTTGCGGCCTCAAGGGTGGCGATTTGAATGATAGGTGCGCTGCGTCTGAATTGATGTGAGCGTAACTGTTGAATGTTTGATAAATTGGCAAGAGGGTCAAATGGAGTCGAATGTGACGGCGGATGATCAGTATTCCGCTTGAATAACACAAGCATTGATCTGCGTCGCATTGATATCGCGGGAGTGTATATTACATCATACATTTCAACATTTGACGATCTTGGTGCTTTGTTAACTATGATGGATCAAATTTGCGTCAAATTTGATGCTGACTTCCAGCATATTATCAGTTGAAGCTGTAATAAATCGGCCTCCAATTCTTTAAAGCAACATGAAAACGCACACTAAATGATACTATATTGGAGTGCACGTATGCATGTGTGCATGTATGATGACAATTATGTTTCATTATATGGGCTACCTTTTGGTCTTCCTAGTTATAACTGTAAAATTTGCTAGTGTTCTGTGGGTTTTAATTAGGTCAAGTATATATACAACACATTAATTCTGGACCCACATACTTCTTTTAACATTTTTTAAATATTTATTCTTTCGAAACTATTTTACTTAAGTTAACAGAAAAATTAATTTAAGCTTGATTAGAGAAATGATACTAAATAAAAAAACAAAACCTAAGGAATAATAAATAAATATGATAATTAATACTTAGAGCTAAGGAATTTGGAGGAACTTTACAAATAATAATAATAATAATAATAATAATAATAATAATAATAATAATAACGGACTAATTAATGTCAGTGGTTATTTTACTGCAGTGAGTTACTAAAATGAAAATAGAGGATCACTGTGCTTGCACATAAAATAGAATGTGTGAATGCTCATTCTTTGTTTGTGATCCAGTGGTCATCTTTTGTGGGTTTGGTTACCTGAAGAGAATATATTATCTATGCTGATTTAAGCCTAATTGGAGAACCAGCATTTTTCTAAGTGAGCAATGTGCTTGTTTTTTTCTCTCCTGTGTTATATAAAATGGATACATTCATGTATCTTTAAACTGTTTACCTCTCATATAACATCATAAATATATTTTTTCATTTTTGTCATACTTATACCAGTTTGTAGATTCATTTTCTATTTGTATATTTTTTTTTTTAGAAAGAAACATTTTTTTTTCATGAACATGGTAAATCGAACCTTGGTAAATGACTTCATCATTCTTGGACTTTCAACCATAAAGGAGCTTCAAGTGGTCTTCTTCATTGTCTTTTTTGTAATGTATGTTTTAACACTTACTCAACATATGGTCATTATTGTTGTAATACAGTCTAACTATAACCTCCATACACCTATGTACTTTTTCCTTGTCAACCTCTCATTGCTAGATATCAGCTTTGTCACTGTCACTGTTCCTAAGATGTTAGAGAACTTTCTATCAAGAACAAAAACCATCTCCATAAATGATTGTTTTGCCCAAATGTACATTTTCTTTTTCCTAGGTAGCACTGAATGTTTTCTATTAACAATGATGGCATATGATAGATATCTAGCTATTTGTAACCCTTTACATTATAATGGAATTATGAATAAAAGAACATATACTACATTTGCAGGGATCTGCTGGTTTGCTGGTTTCCTTGCACCTATATTTCCATCTATTTTCACTTTTCGTTTGCCTTTTTGTGGCTCCAATGTGATTGATCATTTTTTCTGTGATTCTCCTCCTCTATTAAAACTTTCTTGCCAAAATATTGACACACTTGAGTTAATTAACTTTGTCTTAGGCTCATTGATACTACTAACCTCTTTCTTGATGACTATGGTATCATACATTTATATAATTTCTACTATCTTAAAAATTCCAACTGCAGATGGACGGCAGAAAACATTTTCAACCTGTGTATCCCATTTTATCATTGTGATTATATTCTATGGAACTACCATCTTCACATATGTGAGAATTAGAACCTTAAATGCTTTTAGTTTTAACAAGATAGTGTCTTTAATGTATTCTGTTATCACCCCAATGATAAATCCTATGATTTATAGTTTAAGAAACAAGGATATCCAACAGGCACTAAAGAAAGTTGTAAGTAGAATATATATATAGTAAACCTAAAAACATTATTTATGAAAAATATAACATTCTAAAATTAATAGCATTAAAAACATACTAAAATCTACATATTGTACAACATTCTATTATGGAGATACTTGTTTATTTTGTTATTATGCAGCATTGTTTCTGTGTTCCCCACAAGAAATATTGGCATATTTTCTAATTTGATTTTTATTTAACTAATATTTTATCCAATCATGAGAAATCATGAAATCAGTTTTCCTTTTTAGAGGAGCTGATCCAGACCTTTTAATTGAGAACACAGGGACATTTCACTAGCAATTTGTTAGCATGAATTCTATTGTTTTGCAGTTCTTTATCTCTTCACCGCTGATGAGGCCAATTAGGGACAGATATATGACTGGATTAGCACTTGTATCATAAATTGAAAGTAAAACTTTTGCACACAAGAAAAAAAACTATGCACGCTAACTTCAGGGCTTGATATATTGTGACGGCACTACATATGTCTCCCCATAGACTTTAATGTGAGAAGGCAGAAGACAAAACCTTTTTTTTCTATATGAAGAACATTGTAATGTAAAACATACTATGGGTTGCACTCTTTAGGTCTAATTCGGTGTCAGATTAGTGCACATGAAGATTAAACTATCTTAAATATTAAAAATTAAAGAAAAAAGTTATATTAAAGTGCATTATTTATTAAATATAAAATGTGTAAAACTATTAATAATTAATGTATATGTAGTAAACAAAATGTAAAAAATAATAGAATACATATGTGTATTTTACAGTAACTAATAATTATCAATAATTAATATTAATATTTTTTTTAATATTTTATATTTAGAATTTACATAACACACCTTCAGACAACTCATTCTTTATGCGCACCAGCCCAAGAACAAGTTAGACCTAAAGCGCACAACACAGAGCGCAAAAAGCATATTTTACATTCCAATGTTCTTCACATATGAAAAAAAAAATCTTTTTATTTTTAACCCTTTGAGTGCTAAGCACTTTCCCACCTGGGTGCTAAGCTGATTTAATTTTTTTTAATTTTTATATTTTTAACTTTTGTATTTTTTTTCAAATACACAAGACTGACACCATTGGAAAGGTTAGGTGATTACCTTTCTAACGTCAAAGCGTAAAATGTGAAGCCCCGGTGATGCCTGTCACTATGCAGTCCCAATCACCGGGGTAGGAGTGGGTGGAAACCCCCAGATCTCCCTCAAGGTAGAAGAGTGCTAGAGATGGCTCTGAGTCGTCGCTAGCACTCAAAGTTTATATATATCTAGATATATATATATCTATACCTATATATCTATATGAATGTATATATATATATATATATATACAGGGAGTGCAGAATTATTAGGCAAATGAGTATTTTGACCACATCATCCTCTTTATGCATGTTGTCTTACTCCAAGCTGTATAGGCTCGAAAGCCTACTACCAATTAAGCATATTAGGTGATGTGCATCTCTGTAATGAGAAGGGGTGTGGTCTAATGACATCAACACCCTATATCAGGTGTGCATAATTATTAGGCAACTTCCTTTCCTTTGGCAAAATGGGTCAAAAGAAGGATTTGACAGGCTCAGAAAAGTCAAAAATAGTGAGATATCTTGCAGAGGGATGCAGCACTCTTAAAATTGCAAAGCTTCTGAAGCGTGATCATCGAACAATCAAGCGTTTCATTCAAAATAGTCAACAGGGTCGCAAGAAGCGCGTGGAAAAACCAAGGTGCAAAATAACTGCCCATGAACTGAGAAAAGTCAAGCGTGCAGCTGCCAAGATGCCACTTGCCACCAGTTTGGCCATATTTCAGAGCTGTAAACATCACTGGAGTGCCCAAAAGCACAAGGTGTGCAATACTCAGAGACATGGCCAAGGTAAGAAAGGCTGAAAGACGACCACCACTGAACAAGACACACAAGCTGAAACGTCAAGACTGGGCCAAGAAATATCTCAAGACTGATTTTTCTAAGGTTTTATGGACTGATGAAATGAGAGTGAGTCTTGATGGGCCAGATGGATGGGCCCGTGGCTGGATTGGTAAAGGGCAGAGAGCTCCAGTCCGACTCAGATGCCAGCAATGTGGAGGTGGAGTACTGGTTTGGGCTGGTATCATCAAAGATGAGCTTGTGGGGCCTTTTTCGGGTTGAGGATGGAGTCAAGCTCAACTCCCAGTCCTACTGCCAGTTTCTGGAAGATACCTTCTTCAAGCAGTGGTACAGGAAAGAAGTCTGCATCCTTCAAGAAAAACATGATTTTCATGCAGGACAATGCTCCATCACACGCGTCCAAGTACTCCACAGCGTGGCTGGCAAGAAAGGGTATAAAAGAAGAAAATCTAATGACATGGCCTCCTTGTTCACCTGATCTGAACCCCTTTGAGAACCTGTGGTCCATCATCAAATGTGAGATTTACAAGGAGGGAAAACAGTACACCTCTCTGAACAGTGTCTGGGAGGCTGTGGGTTGCTGCTGCACGCAATGTTGATGGTGAACAGATTAAAACACTGACAGAATCCATGGATGGCAGGCTTTTGAGTGTCCTTGCAAAGAAAGGTGGCTATATTGGTCACTGATTTGTTTTTGTTTTGTTTTTGAATGTCAGAAATGTATATTTGTGAATGTTGAGATGTTATATTGGTTTCACTGGTAAAAATAAATAATTGAAATGGGTATATATTTGCTTTTTGTTAAGTTGCCTAATAATTATGCACAGTAATAGTCACCTGCACACACAGATATCCCCCTAAAATAGCTATAACTAAAAACAAACTAAAAACTACTTCCAAAACTATTCAGCTTTGATATTAATGAGTTCAATGGTTGTTGTTCAATAATAAAATTAATCCTCAAAAAATACAACTTGCCTAAAAATTCTGCACTCCCTGCATATATATATATATATATATAATATATATATATATATATATATATATATATATATATACATATATATATGTAAAATATATATAGGAATATCAATAAAAAATACAAAGAAAATTTTCCTCTATATAAAGATGTGGGAAACTCTGTGACGGCTCAGAGCCGTCGCTAGCACTCAAAGTTTATATATATCTATATAGGTAAATATATATAGGAATATCAATAAAAAATACAAAGAAAATTTTATACAATGTTAAATATTTACAAGTAATATACAGTAAAAATAAATGAATTGGATATTATTATATAAGGTAATATTTAGACACACACACACACACATATATAATATATATATATATATAGTATATATTATATATATATAGTATATATACTATATATATATTTGCAGTCAAAATACATGGCCTTATACCATATACTTTTGAACTACTTACAAAAAAATGTAGTAATATTTATATAAATAAATTTTAGCAGATTCTGTGTATATGAGTGTAACAGTTTGTTTTTAATTTTATTTATGTTGTGTTTGGTGCAACTTTTATTTTTATCCCTAACCGTTTACTGTAGGTCTTCAGTGGCGCTAATACGATGCATTTTACATTTTATGCAACACTTTTACTTTCAAACTTGTAATATGGGTGCAAATTTACCTGCCCACAATATTTCAATATTGTGTGCTAATATTAGTGCACTACTTGTAATCTAGCCCTATATGTGTTAAGATATGCCTTTGTGTCCAACCCTAATTTTATGATATATCTAGTATTCTGAACTATAATACCATAGATTTTCATAGTATTCAACTGAAGATTAGTGATCTAGAGTAATAGGTGTTCAATTAAAAGTCCACAAATACTGTGAATTTAAGAAATTGTTAATTGAAGAAGTGTAATATTGTAGAAATGTTATCCTGAATTGTATTTATTTTCTTTGGTATCTTGCAGAAAGTTGTAATATGATATTACTTTTAAATACCATTCCAGTCAATTATTTGGGTACTATTTCTGCTTATCCCACACTTTGCTAATAATAAAAAATATTTTAAAAATCATCGAACATAATTCTTTTTATGTGAAGAACATTGGAATGTGAAATAGGGCACACCAGTAGGGGTGTTAGGTTTATTTTTTGTACTTTTCACGCTCCATAAATTCTATGGGAGAATACGTTAACACAATTGCAATATTGTAACTTTGGCTTTTTGAGCGCGTCAGCTTAGCGTGCAAGAGAAACTTTTAACTTTCAACTTGTAATATGCACACTATCTGACGCATGCAAAAAGCCGAAGTCGAGTTCAGTTAGCATGCAAGCAGGAGAAAATAAATAGTGCTACATTCATAATCGATCCTAAGAGGGGAAAAACATCTCTGCATTTAACTAGTTTTCCCATTTTATCATACCTTTTGACAATATGTTTGAACAACATCACTTCTTTGTATAGCACGGCAAAATTCCATATTCACATAGGTGTTGATCGTGTATATATTTAATGTATACATACAATACCATGTGGCATTGTGTAAACCATAGGGCAGTCTCACCTTAAATGGTACCTTAGTATGGATAGTGGTAGGACGTTGTTGGGGAATCTGCCAACAGTGGGGGGAAGAGACTGCTAGAGATTGAAGGTATCATAGTAATTTGTCTATTTATCAGGTATAGTTTTATGTATTGTTTTGCAATTTTGTATATGTTTATATACCTTACTCATGTAACAGTGTTTTATTTTCTCTACACAATATAACATCTTTTTTGTTTATCACTTTTGTGTATGTCTTGATTTTTCTTACCTTTTCCCTAGCGAATGTCTTACATAATATTGACAAGCCAGACAGGAGAGAATTAGTGTGACAAATTAAATATTTTCAAAAAGTGAATATTTTTTGTGTGCTGAATTAATCCACTGTTTTATTATTTTGTGTACAAATATGTATTTTATTGAAGTAATATCATTTGTGTTACTTAGACAATTTTATTACATTTTCTTAGATATTTAATGAAAACAATTGCTAAAGTTAGTAACTCAGAGCAAATAATTAATTGTTTAGATCCATGAACTGCTGCTAAACAGTATAGGGTCTATTTAAGAAGCAGCGGATGCTGCCTCCGACCCACTTCGCTTCAGTTCTGGCTGAAGCGGAAGTTAAAAAGCAGCGATCCTAAGACCGCTGCCCCTTAACTCGTCCACCACCTCTGAGGTGGTGGACAGCACTCTGCCCGATCGAATTTGATTGGGTTGATTGACACCCCCTGCTAGCGGCCTTTTAGCCGCAAATCTGTAGGGGGTGGTATTGCACCAGCAGTTCACAAGAACTGCTGGTGCAATGATAAATACCGACAGCATATGCTGTCGGCATTTATCAATGTGCGGCGGACATGATCCGCTATATCGGATCATGTCCATCCGCACATTAATAAATGGACCCCTATATATAAAATTAAATTAATAATAAGGAAAATGTAAAAAAAATAATACTGCACTTTTTGTTGCTGTTTGGTGGGATATCGGGAAAGTTTAAAATCATAATTGTGCAGAGATAAAATTTACTTTAAAAGTTAAAGAATTTAATTTAATGATTGATAACCTAAGTATTTCTTGCACAGGTTACAGCTGCTTTGATGGTAGGTAACCAGCATACTACATTTGAAAACAAAGAACTGTGCAGGGAGAAAGAGCAGCTTACTGGATGTCAGCAGGGTGCACAGGGAGCTATTAGAATTCTGTCATCGTCCAGTCTTAAAGAGTCAGACAATTCAAATTGTCTTGCTCAAATAAATCATCTGAAAGAACAGTTAGGTGTAAGAGAGTGTTGAGGTGGCTGCTGTTGTTATACCTAACTGTGATAAAAATGGTATTGATTAGGATGTTTTTACAAAAGTGTGATATTAATTATAGCATGTCAGTGAAAATGGCTTCCATATCTACTGAGCCAAGGTTTAACTGTATCTGAAACCAGGGTATCTATGCCATTATCAAGAACTGAGGTTCAGGGAATTTAGTAAATACTTGGATTGATCAATGTGAAAATAATCCAGTAGATATAAAAAAGAAATGTATTAATAACAACAAAAATAGTCCATAAATGTCTCGCTTCAGAATAGAATGTGTTAACATCTTAAAGAGACCTAACATTAATGAGAGAATAAAAATCTCACAATTGATATTCAATTCAGCAGTATTTTCAAACTTCAGGTAGTGCGAGTCTAGTAAATATAAAGCAAAAAACTTTAGCTATGGGGAGTACAATTGTAAAACAAATGCTTAAAAATAAGATCTAATTTCAAATGAATATATGTAGGGACATGTATTTATATTAGTCTAAACAAAGTTGCTTTGCAGGGATGCAACTAACAATATATCAAAAGGATTTCTAGCTATAATAACAATTATAACAACCCAAAATGAATAATGAAAACAAATTGCTTTATTTATTTATATATATATATATATACGCATAATCAAGATGGTTTAGCATTAACAACAATATGTAAACAAAGATAGTAATATAATAAGAGGACACACTGATTCAGTATGAGTATACATAGCTTCCAAAATCAAAAATAGACATGCGCTTCTCTGACCCCACGAAAAATATAAAAATATAAATATAGATATAAATGTGGTGATATAAGGCAATAAATACTATGAGTAGATAAAAAGATGGTTATATCAATCTCTGCTACAAGCTTCTAAATAATATGATGCAAAACTCACAGGCGTGAACCCAGGTATAAGAAACTTTTAAAACGGCATATATATCACACACTGCCTAAAAAACATGACACTGCCTAAAACAATGACATATAATTATATATCAATAAATAAATAAAAACAATGATAATAATAATAATACTTCCCCGAGAAAAATTAGGCGCTGAAAGTATAAGTGGAATGGAGGGTGCTGCTCTGTTGCAGGGTGCAATGAACTGTGTTCCTGCTCAAAATGTATATACTGTAAAAACAAAAAGAACACAGAGCGCAACCCACTCTGAGCATAAAACTGTTTAATGTGTATTACAATAGATTAACCAACATACATGGGCATAAGACGTACATAAAAATATAAAAATGCAGGCATTAAAAATCACACTCGGGCAGCCACACTGCTGGGCACAGATAGTCCTCCATTACTATGCAGCACTCCGAGTCTTTCCAACCGGCTGGGCTGTTAGAAAATGTCTGCTGTAGTTTAACCGGTATCCAGTCCAAAAAAACGGAAGTTCAAGACGACACCGGAACTGATCACGGCAGGGTTAGCCTCACTGAATATGAACAGTGGGATGTAAATTGTTGTTGAAAAGCTACTGCAGTGTAGCTCAGACTCCTCAAAGCGTTTCGTCGGGTTACGACCCGACTTTTTCAAGAGAATATCCTCTTGAAAAAGTCTTGAAAAAGTCGGGTCGTAACCCGACGAAACGCGTATAGTTTGTGTGCTTTGAAGAGTTCGAGCTACACTGCAGTAGCTTTTAACATCAATTTACATCCCACTGTTCATATTCAGTGAGGCTACCCCTGCCGTGATCAGTTCCAGTGTCGTCTTGAACTTCCGGTTTTTTGGACTGGATACCGGTTTAAACTACAGCGGACATTTCTAACAGCCCAGCCGGTGGAAAGACTCGTAGTGCTGGATAGTAACGGAGGACTGTCTGTGCCCAGCAGTGTGTCTGCCGAGTGGTGATTTTTAATGCCTGCATTTTTATATGTTATGTACGTCTTATGCCCATGTATGTTGGTTAATCTATTGTAATACGCATTAAACAGTTTAACGCTCAGAGTGGGTTGCGCTCTGTGTTCTTTTTGTTTTTACAGTATATACATAGCTTCCAACAATACCAAGGGTTAACAATAGAATAGAGGCATAGCACAGACAACCAATCAAACAATAGAGAGTGGAATAAAGCCACACAGCTGAGACTGACAAGGAGAGTCTATGAATAAGGCCAGTCAGGGCCGAAACATGTTAGATGTGTCTATCTGTCTGTGCCATGTTTTTCTGTATTTTTAAGCTATGATTTTTAAAATGGAAGAAATAAAGAACTTTTAGTTTTTAACCAGCTGCCAATTTCCTTTTTTGGTCTGAATTAATTATAGCATGTCAGTGAAAATGGGCTTCCATATCTACTGAGCCAAGGTTTTAACTGTATCTGAAACCAGGGTATCTATGCCATTAACAAGAACTGAGGTTCAGGAATTTAGCAAATAACTTGGATTGATCAAATGTGAAAATAATCCAGTAGATATTATGATTCAAATTGGTAAATTTGATAAAAATGTGCCCAAATTTATATGAACACAACACATTTTAAATGATTATGACCCGTTCTAGATAATAATTTAATATGTAGTCTAACTGTTGTGGTTTGTGATCACAGAACCAAATCCAGCAACATATAAGAAATCTTCAGTGCTCTTGGACATGATGAAATTGACCATCATCTTTAAATTTGGTAATTGTGTTCAGAAAAGGGTTGGAATATGTCTGCGCATATGCTGATAGACTGTTTCCTATTATAAATTAACTCAGCTGAGCAAACCAAAATGATCAGTTTTATAAATGGTATTGTGAAAAAAAAAATCTCACTAAAATCTCCAAAATAATTAATTTATCTGCTTCAACCCAAAACCATTTCACAAGGATAATACTTTCCTTAAAAAGGTCTGAATCAATGATTAGAAATTAAAAAAAGAGCAGTAAAAGTATTTCTAAAAAAAAATGTCCCCACATCATTCTGAATATTAACGGAAAATACCTTATTTAAAATTCAAAATGTAAGGGAGAGGCAAGAAAATGCTTTAGTTGTGGTAGGTGGGGCACATAGCCAGAAACTGGTTGTACAAATTGGCCACTAACCATTCACATTAGAAAACAATACCTGGAGACAAATGGAGCACAAATCAAAAGTGCTTGTCGAAACTGGAAATCAAAACAAAGAGTTATTGTAAACAGAAATCCTCCCACAAATATAAATTCTAATTATTTGCTTAAGGACCAGAATGAAGAGTGCTCAGGCAAGATAATTTTTTTTTAACTGAAAAATGAACTAAATTAAATTATAGCAAAATTAGACCTCTCTTAAAATTGAAATTTCATAGTTAAAGGGCGATATCAGAAAAAAATGCATGTAAAGTATGAGAGTCAGAATCCCTTATCAACTTTTTTTTTTTAAATGTATCAATAACAACTTTTGAGTTTTGTGTTTTTCAGAAAGGACCTTGAATTGTAAAAAATTGGATGTGTAAAAAGATTCCCCAAATAATATTACATATTTACTGCAGGATTTTTTCTCAAATTAAATGAGTACCTTAGTTTCTATATCTATTAAAGCCAAATAAGACAAAGGGATCCTTGAAATATGAGGTGGATTGACAGCCTTCGCTACATATGGGCAGCGGATCTGTTCATCCGCTGGCCCATAAATGTATCATTACACGCTCATCAGTGTGTAATGCCTGTCCCTTAATTCGGCTGAAGGGCTGTCAATCACCAAGAGCGAGCAAATTTTCTGTCATTTTCTTTGGCCACCTCAGAGGTGGCGTAGGGTTTAGGAAGCAGTGGTCTAATGACCGCTGCTTCTAACAATGCGGGAAGCAAGCTCGCATATGCGAACCTGCCCAACAAGGGCTCCAGAGCAGCTCTCGCTGCTTCGTACATGGAGTCCAAAATACAAATTGTTTTTGCCTCTGATTTTTTTACTAATATTCCAAAGCGCCTGCATTATAACTGTGACTATAATTATTTGCAACAATGAATTCTTAATTCAAATCTTTTTATTATTATTATTATTATTATTATTATTATTTTGTTATTTAATTGTTGCTACAAAGAAGAACTTTTGTGAAAGTTGATTTTTATTTTTTATTTCAAATAATACAGTTATGTTTTCTTCAGAATTTTCTTCTTTTTGACATTTTTATTATTATTTTTTTTCCTTCCTCTTTGCAAAGACAACAACTGTCATGGATACCAGACAGCTAAGGCTACCCCCACCCCCTACAACCTCACTGTCATAGATACTGGGCTGCAGGTGTTGAACTCATACCCCCCTTTTTGGTTGGAGTATTAAGTGACAGCCCAGTTCAGTATTGCCTGTCCCAACCCCCCCCACTCCAGACTCAGAATGTTTGAGATTATTGCAACCTCCTGCTGTTATGCGCCTTTCTGTTATTGTATGAGTCATCCATTGTCCTTTTGTGATTAGATAATCAAATGCTGAGACCTCCTGCTGTTATGTGTATTTCTGCTATTGTGTGAGTCATCCATTGTCCTTTTGTGATTAGATAATTGAATGCTGAGACCTACTGCTGTTATGTTTCTTTCTGCTATTGTGTGAGTCATCCATTGACCTTTTGTGATTAGAATCTTGTTTAACTAACCATGGTCTGATGTTTGTCTCATTGTATAATATTTGTTATAACTACCCCCCTTTTCTGTTGGAAATGTATAAAAGCTGTGTTTTCTGTGGAATAAAGCAGTTCTATTTTCACCTGAATTCTAGTCTGTCTAGTTATTTGGGTGGGCTCCTGCTAGAATCACTTTCCTGAGCTAAATAGCAGCCTGTTCCGGGCAGAGGAATGACACTCTGGCAGAGCTACCTAGTCTGGGTAGCTGGAGTCTACCACATGGTGGGACCCTGAATACTGGTGCTGTCGGGCATCAGGGGTGGCTACAGGCTGTAGTCACTTGCCAGCTACATAGCTGCAGTCAGCAGGGAGGAAGCAGGACCCATCTGGTGGAGCTACCCAGTCGGGGTAACTGGGGTATCCGTCACAACAACTTTATGTAACATTTTTACATGGGTTGCATGATGTTTTAATAAATAAGAAATATAGGATTATGGGGAACTATGGGAAAAAAAGCATTATTCAATCTGTATGGTTTGGGGTTTTTTTGGGTTTTTTTTAAATAATTTTTTATTGAGGTTTTGCATAACAAACATTCTACAATAATCGCCTTTTTGACATCAAACATAAAAAAAGAAAAAGTCGAACAAAATATTAAAACAGTAATAAAACAGTCATTACATAGGCTTATGAAACCTCAGGTTTATAATAAAACAGCATACACAGAGAGAAGCGATCTACCAGGAACGAACAACAGCTCAGTGGCTTGTTCTATGGCGATTTACCACCCGGAAGCAGCCTCTTTTAGACCAGTGTGCTTTTCACAGAAGAAAACTTTCCTGAAGTATATCAGTCTGATAACGCCAAGTAAGGTCAGTCCAGCCCCGAAATACCAGGCAATTCTCCTCTGAACAAGGAACATGACAACCCCAGATGATTGTTTCGGCCTCCTATGGGCCTCGTCAGTGAGGTGCAGCCACATTCCTCTAAGCACACTGGGCAAGGAGTCCACGTCTGGTTTACCCCATCACCCATAGGGAGACTTCCCCAGGGTCATAATAATTTGCAAACAAAGAGAGAAGCGCTCTACCAGGAACGAACAACAGCTCAGTGGCTTGTTCTATGGCGATTTACCACCCGGAAGCAGCCTCTTTTAGACCAGTGTGCTTTTCACAGAAGAAAACTTTCCTGAAGTATATCAGTCTGATCCCGCCAAGTAAGGTCAGTCCAGCCCCGAAATACCAGGCAATTCTCCTCTGAACAAGGAACATGACAACCCCAGACGATCGTTTCGGCCTCCTATGGGCCTTGTCAGTGAGGTGCAGCCACATTCCTCTAAGCACACTGGGCAAGGAGTCCACGTCTGGTTTCCGCCATCACCCATAGGGAGACTTCCCCAGGGTCATAATAATTTGCATACAAAGAGAGAAGCGCTCTACCAGGAACGAACAACAGCTCAGTGGCTTAATAAATGGCTATAATAAAACAGCCATGAAATTGACTATTTAGAAGGCCACTTTTAGGCCAGATATGCTAGAGTAGGAAAAGACAACTGATAGTCAAATGGGCAGCCTCTTGTAGGCTTCAAAAGTGTAAATAGCGTATATAGCGTATGGGGGGGGATTTGAAGCCACATATGGGCTTTAGAAGTGCCAATAACAGTCAGCGGGAAAGCACCGCTTGAAAAATAGGTTATTGGGCTAGAGAGTAAGGGGATAGGGAAAGATCAGCAAGTGACCGCTGGTCAGAGTAAAATATAGACGCATAGATTTAGAGTTTTGTCGATAAAGACCCGCGTAGCTAACACTGCTTTTTTTTCCAGCGCACCATTAAAACAACGCTGGTATTTAGAGTTGTCTGAAGGGATGCGTTAGGCTCCAAAAAGGGAGCGTAGCTCATAATTTACCCCCACTTCAACCCTCAATACCAGCGTTGCTTACGGTAGCGGCTAGGAAACAATGGGGCAGTTTGGGCAGAAAAAAAACCTAACACCTGCAAAAAAGCAGCGTTAAGCTCCCAACGCAGCCCCATTGTTTCCTATGGGGAAACAGTTTCTAAGTCTGCACCTAACACCCTAACATGAACCCCGAGTCTAAACACCCCTAACCTTACACTTATTAACCCTTAATCTGCCACCCCCGCAATCGCTGACACCTGCATTATATTATTAACCCCTAATCTGCCGCTTCGTACTCCGCCGCAACCTACATTATACCAATGTACTCCTAATCTGCTGCCCCTAACATCGCTGGCACCTACATAATATTTATTAACCCCTAATCTGCCCCCCCCAACGTCGCCACTACCTACCTACACTTATTAACCCCTAAACTGCCGACCGGACCTCACCGCTACTATAATAAATGTATTAACCCCTAAAGCTAAATCTAACCCTAACCCTAACACCCCCTAAATTAAATATAATTTTAATCTAACGAAATAAATTAAATATTATTAACTAAAGTATTCCTATTTAAAACTAAATACTTACCTGTAAAATAAACCCTAATATAGCTACAATATAACGAATAATTATATTGTAGCTATTTTAGGATTTATATTTATTTTACAGGCAACTTTGCATTTATTTTAACTAGGTACAATAGCTATTAAATAGTTATTTACTATTTAATAGCTACCTAGTTAAAATAATTACCAAATTCCCTTTAAAATAAATCCTAACCTAAGTTACAATTAAACCTAACACTACACTATCAATAAATAAATTAAATAAATTAACTACAAGTACCTACAATTACCTACAATTAAATAAACTAAACTAAATTACAACCCCCCCCCCACTAAATTACAAAAAATAAAAAAGATTACAAACTAATTACACCTACTATAAGCCCCCTAATAAACGCCAAACTCTAAATCTAGGCGAGAGAGAGTACAAGTACCCATACAAAGAGGGGGAGGTAGCTAGAGAGGCATAGTAAAACATTTATCCAGACATGGGCAATTTGTATGTATGATAAAGTATGCTTGAAATAACTGACATTCACGTTTACAGGACTTCTCCAGACTGGCCCCCATCTTGTGGAATTCCCTGCCTCGCTCCATAAGACTCTCCCCTAGTTTTAACAGCTTCAAAAAAAACTTTACTATTCAGGGATGCATACAACCAACACTAACCTTTCCTAACGCCATTGCTTTCCCCTTGAACCCCTTAGATTGTAAGCCTATGGGCCCAGCTGTTTAGAGACTGCTTCATAAGAACCAACTAAAACAGTGATACTCTCGGCAGGGCCCTCTACCCACTTGACCCCTACAAAAGCTATCCTGTACACCGACTATGTTTACAGCGCTGCGGAATCTGTTGGCGCTCTACAAATACCTGATAATAATAATAATAATAATAATAAGTCAGGAGAATAATTGTGCAGCTAGAACCCCAGGAATTGTTATGTCCCCTGCTACAATTATGCACATTTCAATAACCCAGAAACTAAACTAGAAGATTGATAAATTTATATATAAATAGGGAGAGGCCTCCACTTATTATCATCCTAAACATTTACTTTCAATAAACTGGTATAAGTAAGGTATACAATAGCATGTCACAATTGTGGGATAAAGAAAGATCCAAAGATTAAAACACTGTGACTGTCTGTAAGGAGTCCTGAGGGATACAGCCTCCATTTGAGCAAGATAAGCATGTAAAAAAAAACTTTTAGCTATCAATATGCTAAGACCGAGAGTCCACATTGTCTTGTGAGAGTCTGTAATAGATTTGGACACTGATCTGAAGCACAGAAGATCCCCCGATTCCAGTACGGGTGGGGTTGATCATGTCAGTATTGTAAAGCGGATTGATGGTGGAGGATAGGCTGGACGTGTGCAGTCGAAGAAGCTCTCTTACCCACATCTAAACTACTTGGCCTGAAGATAGGCGGTAAGTGTAAGAGATCAGGAGCACTTCAGGGCTTGTTGGTGAGGATCTCACAAACAATTCTAAGACTCCGATCATCCCAGGGTCACTGGATAAACTCACTAAGCTTGCCGAGGCCGCTTCAGCTTCTGCCCCTGTGAGTGGTTGCTTTCTCAACTTGTCTTGATTGGATGTAGCGTCCGTGCCTTCCCTTCTCATATGTAGAGCACAGGTCTTCAGTAGATCCGCTTTCGGCAGCTCTCGTGAAACAGTGGACATAGCTGCACTGGGATGAGGTTGTGAGTTGCCAAGCCGCCTGCCCTGATCTGTCTCATCCGCCATTTGCAAATCTATAGGCGGCAGCATATTAGTATTAGCTTTCATTACGTGTAGAAGTTGTACATGGTTGCTGTCCATTTTCAGGGCTAAGGCAGTCAAAAGTGCTTGGATTTCCCTATGGAAAGTATCAGCCATGCTGGAAAATGTTTGTGCCCCCTCTTCTTATTAGCGTTACAGTGGTTCTGCTTCACCCAGCACACGGGGGGGGGGGAACGTTGATGATAAAAGGCCTCCACCAGATCTGTATAAACCATTCATAAAGCAGATGTGTTGTTGAAATCTTCTCACGCCCTATATAAATCAGTTCAGCTTCGCTTCCTATATCCGATTCCTCAGAAAAGAATTGTAGTTTGCTGGTTGGAAAATAGATATGTAGTATATCAATAGTATAAGGCCTAGAGCTGCAATTTTTTGCTTCTGGACCCGGCAGTTGCTAAGACTGATTTAGTTTATGAAAGTGGTGTCTACAAAAAATATATATGTATCTGTGTAAACCAATAAAGCCTCAGAAACTCAACAGCCATAACTGGTTATTTTCTTACTTGCAGCAAACAATACTACCAATGTGTGTTAACCCCTTAACGACACACGTCGTATAGGGTAGGTCATGCACAAACTGGTCATTAAAGAGGGGTTTAAAGCAGCTGGAAGCAATCCTGATCGCTTCCAGACGCTTTTAAGGTATTGCCTTGATGCCTCCATATAGAGGCATCACTGCAATACCTTTTTTGGCATACTCTGTGGCCCTCTCTGCATCAGCCAGTGATGATGCCGATTGTTGTTGGGTGGGAGCCACTATAGGGAGGTGGGTGGGTGGCCCATTACTGGACTAGTTCCGGCAAGGTTTGTGGGAGTGCGCATGTGCGCACGCAAGGGTACAGGAGTGCGAGGGGGCGGTTTTGCAAATGCATGACTGACCAATCAATGTTGGATCTATGGGAGAGGGAGGAGGGAGAGGGGAAATATTGTTTGGAAAGGGGATCTGGGAGGGCAGGGGGGTATGATATTGATGGGGGGCAGCTACACTAAGGAAAAATGGGTTAAAATAAAAAAATATATATAAAAAAAAGCACATTTGTTAAGATATTGGGTACTGGCAGGCAGCTGCCAGTACCTAAAATGGCCACAAATAGGAAGAGGGGGGAGGTTAAGAGAGATGTTTGGGGGATCGTGGAGGTTAGGGGGTTAGGGGGGAACCTACACTGCAAAAGCTTTTTATTTAAATAAAAATGCTTTTAAAAAAAAGGCTTTTATTTTAGTACTGCCAGACTTTATACCAGTACTTAAGACGGCGGTGACAATTGTGTGATGGGGGAGGGAATAGAGCTGTTTGTGAGGGGTCAGGGAGGGATCAGGGTTGTAATGTGTTAGGTAGGAGACTGATCAATAGACTAAAGCTAAAATTAACCCTACAAGTTCCCTACAAGCTATCTAATTAACCCCATTCACTGCTGGGTATAATACAAGTGTGGTACGCAGCGGAATTTAGCAGCCTACCAAAAAGAAACACCAAAGCCATATAAGTCTGCTATTTCTTTACAAAGGCGATCCCAGAGAAGCATTTACAACCATTTGTGCCATAATTGCACAAGCTGTTTGTAAATAATTTCAGTGAGAAATCTAAAGTTTGTGAAAAAGTTTGTGAAAAAGTTAACAATTTTTTTTATTTGATCGCATTTGGCTGTGAAATGGTTGGATGAAATATACCAACACAGGCCTAGACCTATACTTTGGGTTGTCTACTAATATATATATATATATATATATATATGTTGTCTACTAATATATATATATATATTATATATTTATATATTATATATATATATATATATATATACAGGGAGTGCAGAATTATTAGGCAAATTGTATTTTTGAGGATTAATTTTATTATTGAACAACAACCATGTTCTCAATGAACCCAAAAAACTCATTAATATCAAAGCTGAATAGTTTTGGAAGTAGTTTTTAGTTTGTTTTTAGTTATAGCTATTTTAGGGGGATATCTGTGTGTGCAGGTGACTATTACTATGCATAATTATTAGGCAACTTAACAAAAAACAAATATATACCCATTTCAATTATTTATTTTTACCAGTGAAACCAATATAACATCTCAACATTCACAAATATACATTTCTGACAATCAAAAACAAAACAAAAACAAATCAGTGACCAATATAGCCACCTTTCTTTGCAAGGACACTCAAAAGCCTGCCATCCATGGATTCTGTCAGTGTTTTGATCTGTTCACCATCAACATTGCGTGCAGCAGCAACCACAGCCTCCCAGACACTGTTCAGAGAGGTGTACTGTTTTCCCTCCTTGTAAATCTCACATTTGATAATGGACCACAGGTTCTCAATGGGGTTCAGATCAGGTGAACAAGGAGGCCATGTCATTAGATTTTCTTCTTTTATACCCTTTCTTGCCAGCCACGCTGTGGAGTACTTGGACGCGTGTGAGCATTGTGTGAGCATTGTCCTGCATGAAAATCATGTTTTTCTTGAAGGATGCAGACTTCTTCCTGTACCACTGCTTGAAGAAGGTGTCTTCCAGAAACAGGCAGTAGGACTGGGAGTTGAGCTTGACTCCATCCTCAACCCGAAAAGGCCCCACAAGCTCATCTTTGATGATACCAGCCCAAACCAGTACTCCACCTCCACCTTGCTGGCGTCTGAGTTGGACTGGAGCTCTCTGCCCTTTACCAATCCAGCCATGGGCCCATCCATCTGGCCCATCAAGACTCACTCTAATTTCATCAGTCCATAAAACCTTAGAAAAATCAGTCTTGAGATATTTCTTGGCCCAGTCTTGACGTTTCAGCTTGTGTGTCTTGTTCAGTGGTGGTCGTCTTTCAGCCTTTCTTACCTTGGCCATGTCTCTGAGTATTGCACACCTTGTGCTTTTGGGCACTCCAGTGATGTTGCAACTCTGAAATATGGCCAAACTGGTGGCAAGTGGCATCTTGGCAGCTGCACGCTTGACTTTTCTCAGTTCATGGGCAGTTTTTTTGAGCCTTGGTTTTTCCACACGCTTCTTGCGACCCTGTTGACTATTTTGAATGAAAAGCTTGATTGTTCGATGATCACGCTTCAAAAGGTTTGCAATTTTAAGAGTGCTGCATCCCTCTGCAAGATATCTCACTATTTTTGACTTTTCTGAGCCTGTCAAGTCCTTCTTTTGACCCATTTTGCTAAAGGAAAGGAAGTTGCCTAATAATTATGCACACCTGATATAGGGTGTTGATGTCATTAGACCACACCCCTTCTCATTACAGAGATGCACATCACCTAATATGCTTAATTGGTAGTAGGCTTTCGAGCCTATACAGCTTGGAGTAAGACAACATGCATAAAGAGGATGATGTGGTCAAAATACTCATTTGCCTAATAATTCTGCACTCCCTGTACATGTAAAGGGATATTCAGGGATTCCTGAAAAATATCAGTGTTACAACGTAACTACCGCTAAAGTTGAAATAAAAATGGTTTGGAAATAGCAAAGTGCTACTTGTATTTATTGCCCCATAACTTGCAAAAAAAAGCAAAGAACATGTAAACATTGGGTATTTCTAAACTCAGAACAAAATATAGAAACTAATTAGCATTGTTGTTTTTTGGTGGTTGTAGATGTGTAACAGATTTTGGGGGTCAAAATTAGAAAAAGTGTGATTTTTTTCATCATGTTTTATATTTATTTTTATAATAAATTAAAAGATATGATGAAAATAATGGTATCCTTAGAAAGTCCATTTAATGGCGAGAAAAAACAGAATTTATGTTTACCTGATAAATTACTTTCTCCAACGGTGTGTCCGGTCCACGGCGTCATCCTTACTTGTGGGATATTCTCTTCCCCAACAGGAAATGGCAAAGAGCCCAGCAAAGCTGGTCACATGATCCCTCCTAGGCTCCGCCTACCCCAGTCATTCGACCGACGTAAAGGAGGAATATTTGCATAGGAGAAACCATATGATACCGTGGTGACTGTAGTTAGAGAAAATAAATCATCAGACCTGATTAAAAAACCAGGGCGGGCCGTGGACCGGACACACCGTTGGAGAAAGTAATTTATCAGGTAAACATAAATTCTGTTTTCTCCAACATAGGTGTGTCCGGTCCACGGCGTCATCCTTACTTGTGGGAACCAATACCAAAGCTTTAGGACACGGATGAAGGGAGGGAGCAAATCAGGTCACCTAAATGGAAGGCACCACGGCTTGCAAAACCTTTCTCCCAAAAATAGCCTCAGAAGAAGCAAAAGTATCAAATTTGTAAAATTTGGTAAAAGTGTGCAGTGAAGACCAAGTCGCTGCCTTACATATCTGATCAACAGAAGCCTCGTTCTTGAAGGCCCATGTGGAAGCCACAGCCCTAGTGGAATGAGCTGTGATTCTTTCAGGAGGCTGCCGTCCGGCAGTCTCATAAGCCAATCTGATGATGCTTTTAAGCCAAAAAGAGAGAGAGGTAGAAGTTGCTTTTTGACCTCTCCTTTTACCAGAATAAACAACAAACAAGGAAGATGTTTGTCTGAAATCCTTTGTAGCCTCTAAATAGAATTTTAGAGCACGAACTACATCCAAATTGTGCAACAAACGTTCCTTCTTTGAAACTGGATTCGGACACAAAGAAGGTACAACTATCTCCTGGTTAATATTTTTGTTAGAAACAACTTTCGGAAGAAAACCAGGTTTAGTACGCAAAACCACCTTATCTGCATGGAACACCAGATAAGGAGGAGAACACTGCAGAGCAGATAACTCTGAAACTCTTCTAGCAGAAGAAATTGCAACCAAAAACAAAACTTTCCAAGATAATAACTTAATATCTACGGAATGTAAGGGTTCAAACGGAACCCCTTGAAGAACTGAAAGAACTAAATTGAGACTCCAAGGAGGAGTCAAAGGTTTGTAAACAGGCTTGATTCTAACCAGAGCCTGAACAAAAGGCTTGAACATCTGGCACAGCTGCCAGCTTTTGTGAAGTAAAACAGATAAAGCAGAAATCTGTCCCTTCAAGGAACTTGCAGATAATCCTTTCTCCAAACCTTCTTGAAGAAAGGATAGAATCTTAGGAATTTTTACCTTGTTCCAAGGGAATCCTTTAGATTCACACCAACAGATATATTTTTTCCATATTTTATGGTAAATTTTTCTAGTTACAGGCTTTCTGGCCTGAACAAGAGTATCAATCACAGAATCTGAAAACCCACGCTTTGATAAGAATCAAGCGTTCAATCTCCAAGCCGTCAGCTGGAGGGAGACCAGATTCGGATGTTCGAATGGACCCTTGAACAAGAAGGTCCTGTCTCAAAGGTAGCTTCCATGGTGGAGCCGATGACATATTCACCAGGTCTGCATACCAAGTCCTGCGTGGCCACGCAGGAGCTATCAAGATCACCGAGGCCCTCTCCTGATTGATCCTGGCTACCAGCCTGGGAATGAGAGGAAACGGTGGGAAACACATAAGCTAGGTTGAAGGTCCAAGGCGCTACTAGTGCATCTACTAGAGTCGCCTTGGGATCCCTGGATCTGGACCCGTAGCAAGGAACCTTGAAGTTCTGACGAGACGCCATCAGATCCATGTCTGGAATGCCCCATAATTGAGTTAATTGGGCAAAGATTTCCGGATGGAGTTCCCACTCCCCCGGATGGAATGTCTGACGACTCAGAAAATCCGCTTCCCAATTTTCCACTCCTGGGATGTGGATTGCAGACAAGTGGCAGGAGTGAGTCTCCGCCCATTGAATTATTTTGGTCACTTCTTCCATCGCCAGGGAACTCCTTGTTCCCCCCTGATGGTTGATATACGCAACAGTCGTCATGTTGTCTGATTGAAACCTTATGAATTTGGCCTTTGCTAGTTGAGGCCAAGCCTTGAGAGCATTGAATATCGCTCTCAGTTCCAGAATGTTTATCGGGAGAAGAGATTCTTCCCGAGACCATAGACCCTGAGCTTTCAGGGATTCCCAGACCGCGCCCCAGCCCACAGACTGGCGTCGGTCGTGACAATGACCCACTCTGGTCTGCGGAAGCTCATTCCCTGGGACAGGTTGTCCAGGGTCAGCCACCAACGGAGTGAATCTCTGGTCTCTGATCTACTTGAATCGTCGGAGACAAGTCTGTATAGTCCCCATTCCACTGTCTGAGCATGCACAGTTGTAATGGTCTTAGATGAATTCGCGCAAAAGGAACTATGTCCATTGCTGCAACCATCAACCCTACTACTTCCATGCACTGCGCTATGGAAGGACGAGGAACAGAATGAAGTACTTGACAAGAGCTTAGAAGTTTTGATTTTCTGACAGAGGTCAGAAAATCCTCATTTCTAAGGAATCTATTATTGTTCCCAAGAAGGGAACTCTTGTTGACGGAGACAGAGAACTTTTTTCTATGTTCACCTTCCATCCGTGAGATCTGAGAAAGGCTAGGACGATGTCCGTATGAGCCTTTGCTTTTGACAGAGACGACGCTTGAATCAGAATGTCGTCCAAGTAAGGTACTACTGCAATGCCCCTTGGTCTTAGAACCGCTAGAAGGGACCCTAGTACCTTTGTGAAAATCCTTGGAGCAGTGGCTAATCCGAAAGGAAGTGCCACAAACTGGTAATGCTTGTCCAGAATGCGAACCTTAGGAACCGATGATGTTCCTTGTGGATAGGAATATGTAGATACGCATCCTTTAAATCCACCGTGGTCATGAATTGACCTTCCTGGATGGAAGGAAGAATAGTTCGAATGGTTTCCATCTTGAACGATGGAACCTTGAGAAATTTGTTTAGGATCTTGAGATCTAAGATTGGTCTGAACGTTCCCTCTTTTTTGGGAACTATGAACAGATTGGAGTAGAACCCCATCCCTTGTTCTCCTTAATGGAACAGGATGAATCACTCCCATTTTTAACAGGTCTTCTACACAATGTAAGAATGCCTGTCTTTTTATTTGGTCTGAAGACAATTGAGACCTGTGGAACCTCCCCCTTGGGGGTAGTTCCTTGAATTCCAGGAAGATAACCTTGGAGAACTATTTCTAGCGCCCAAGGATCCAGAACATCTCTTGCCCAAGCCTGAGCGAAGAGAGAGAGTCTGCCCCCCACCAGATCCGGTCCCGGATCGGGGGCCAACATCTTCATGCTGTCTTGGTAGCAGTGGCAGGGCTTCTTGGCCTGCTTACCTTGTTCCAGCCTTGCATCGGTCTCCAGGCTGGTTTGGGTTGAGAAGAATTACCCTCTTGCTTAGAGGATGTAGAATTTGAGGCTGGTCCGTTTCTGCGAAAGGGACGAAAATTAGGCTTATTTTTAGCCTTAAAAGACCTATCCTGAGGGAAGGGCGTGGCCCTTTCCCCCAGTGATGTCTGAAATAATCTCTTTCAAGTCAGGGCCAAACAGCGTTTTACCCTTGAACGGGATGTTAAGCAATCTGGTCTTGGAGGACACATCCGCTGACCAAGACTTTAGCCAAAGCGCTCTGCGCGCCACAATAGCAAAACCTGAATTTTCGCCGCTAATCTAGCTAATTGCAAAGTGGCGTCTAAGTAAAAGAGTTAGCCAACTTTAAGTGCGTGAACTCTGTCCATAACCTCCTCATAAGAAGATTCTTACTGAGCGACTTTTCTAGTTCCTCGAACCAGAACCACGCTGCTGTAGTGACAGGAACAATGCATGAAATTGGTTGTAGAAGGTAACCTTGCTGTACAAAAATCTTTTTAAGCAAACCTCTAATTTTTTATCCATAGGATCTTTGAAAGCACAACTATCTTCGATAGGAATAGTAGTGCGTTTGTTTAGAGTAGAAACCGCCCCCTCGACCTTGGGGACTGTCTGCCATAAGTCCTTTCTGGGGTCGACCATAGGAAATAATTTCTTAAATATAGGGGGAGGGAACAAAAGGTATGCCGGGCCTTCTCCCACTCCTTATTTCACTATGTCCGCCACCCGCTTGGGTATAGGAAAAGCTTCGGGGGCACCGGGAACCTCTAGGAACTTGTCCATCTTACATAATTTTCTCTGGAGTGACCAAATTGTCACAATCATCCAGAGTAGATAACACCTCCTTAAGCAGTGCGCGGAGATGTTCTAATTTAAATTTAAATGTCACAACATCAGGTTCAGCTTGTTGAGAAATTTTTCCCTGAATCTGAAATTTCCCCATCTGACAAAACCTCCCTCATGGCCCCTTCAGATTGGTGTGAGGGTATGACAGAACAATTATCATCAGCGCCCTCCTGCTCTTCAGTGTTTAAAACGGAGCAATCGCGCTTTCTCTGATATGCAGGCATTTTGGATAAAATATTTGCTATGGAGTTATCCATTACAGCCGTCAATTGTTGCATGGTAATAAGCATTGGCGCGCTAGAAGTACTAGGGGCCTCCTGCGTGGGCAAAACTGGCGTAGACACAGAAGGAGATGATGTAGAACCATGTCTACTCCCTTCATCTGAGGAATCATCTTGGGCAATTTCATTATCTGTGGCAGTACTGTCCTTACTTTGTTTGGACGCTATGGCACAATTATCACACAATTTTGAAGGGGGAGACACATTGGCTTTCATACATATAGAACATAGCTTATCTGAAGGCACAGACATGTTAAACAGGCTTAAACTTGTCAATAAAGCACAAAAACCGTTTTAAAACAAAACCGTTACTGTCTCTTTAAATTTTAAACAGAGCACACTTTATTACTGAATATGTGAAAAAATATGAAGGAATTGTTAAAAAAAAAAAAATTTCACCACAGTGTCCTTAAAGCATTAAAAGTATTGCACACCAATTTTCAGAGCTTTAACCCTTAAAATAACGAAACTGGAGCCGGTTACAGATTTAACCCCTATACAGTCCCAGCTACAGCCTTTGCTGTGACTTTACCAAGCCCAGAGGGGAATACGATACCAAATGACGCCTTCTAGGAACTTTTCCAACTACTTTCAGGTCCTCACACATGCATCTGCATGTCTTGCTCTCAAAAACAACTGCGCAGTAATGGCGCGAAAATGAGGCTCAGCCTACAACTGAGAAGGCCCTTCCTGACTGGAAAAGGTGTCAAACATAGTGCCTGACGTTAAAAAAACGTTCCCCAAGTTTATAAGTGTGAATATCAACATCAATCTTTATAAAAAAATCACCACATACTCTTCACCATCTCCGTGGAGATGTTGCCTGTGCAACGGCAAAGAGAATGACTAGGGTGGGCGGAGCCTAGGAGGGACTATATGGACAGCTTTTGCTGTGCTCTTTGCCATTTCCTGTTGGGGAAGAGAATATTCCCACAAGTTATGGATGACGCCGTGGACCGGACACACCAATGTTGGAGAAACTGTATTTAATATGTGTGAGTACAGTACATGAGTAAGAGGAAAATTACAGCTAAACACAAACACCACAGAAATGTAAAAATAGCCTTGGTCTTTAAGGGTAAGAAATTGAAAAAATGGTCTTGTCTTTGTGGGGTTAGCAAAGCATCAACAGGAGACAAGTAATAAGGTTAAATTCGACTTTATTGGATTCAAAGCATTTAAAATTGTAAGAAACACAGCAGACTGAACTCCGTCAGCTGTTAGAGTCCAGTCTGCTGTGTTTCTTACGATTTTAAATGCTTTGAATCCAATAAAGTGGACTTTTAACCTTATTACTTCTCTCCTATTGATGCTTTGTTAACACACGGTGGTAATATTGTTTCCTGCATTTCTTCAATTGAGGGGCATGTTAGAGAAGCTCTATCCACTTCGGGGTTAACTTGTGTGCTGCTGCTTATATGGTAGCACTAAGGTGAAGCGGGATCTATACCACGGTCATGTCTATAATCTGCCTGCAAATTAATTTGAATTTTGCTACACGTTGCTCAAGGTTTGGGATTGGTGGATGAAGAAATACTGCTGTATATGGCATAGAACCTGTGATGTTCAGAGGTGTCAGATGAAAGCCGCCGGTATACGCGGTAAGCCCTAGCACACTTATATCATAATATGCACTGGGATTTGAACAGGTATCATCCTGATTACTGAACTTTATAAAGACATACATATTATTACATGTTATAAAGGGTGTGGACATTGTATTTTACATACCAGACAATAATATTGTCCTATTGCTCTGATTTTGAAAAAATGTTAAACCTGTACGTGTATGTATGGAGCATGTAAATGAGACTCCGGCAAAGGAGAATTCTTAATTGCAGTTTTTATAAATGTATAGGACAGAGTGGAAAGTGTAATATGCAGAGTATAAGATTTAGTAGCTTCTTGGGCCATTGTTTAAATGTAAAATAGTTACAGTTGGTTTCTGTTGTTTTTGTTTTCATTGCTTTTTGTTTGTTATTCTAGAAGGCAAGACTTGGAAGTGGTACTAGTGACATTGAGACACAAGTGAATATGCACACATTAGTGATTTGGCATAGGCCATGCTACGTCATTGCATGTAGTGGGTCTACCAATTTCCTGAAGCTACAGAAAAAAAACATTTTTTTTTCACATTTCCTCTATACCTCACAATAGTTATTTGCTTACTCACCACAAACATAAGAAAACTTGACATACAATGCACACTGATTCACCACACATTAGAATGTCATAAAGTCTCATGTGTCTGTTTGGCTTAAAGGGACATGAAACCCACATTTTCTCTTTCATGATCCAGATAGAGAATACAATTTTAAACAACTTACTAAATTACTTCTATTATCTAATTTGTTTCATTCTCTTGGTATCAATGCACTTATGGTTTCTAACTGAATACATGGGTGAGCCAATCACAATCGATATAAATATGCAGTATATATATGGAGTCACCAATCAACAGCTACTCCAGTATACCTCATCATGCTGGCATTCAGGCTATGACTTATTTTTTGACACTCACACTAGATACTCAGAAGAGAATAAAATGTTTTTGTGTGAGATGATAGAGCTTTTGTTAAAAAATAATTTTTGCATGTTCAATAAAGATTTCTACTTACAGATTTGTGGAACAGCGATGGGGGCAAATTTTGCCCCTTCGTTCGCAAATCTGTACGTAGGATTGTGGGAAAATGTATATTTGTACACAGTACAGAATCCTTTCAGTGAGCAAATTTTGTTTTATATGAGATTCATAGATGATCTTTTATTTATTGTTAAAGAACCTTTCAACTTTCACAGTTTTCTAGAGTATCTAAATTGTAACAATTTAAACTTGAATTTCACTGGTGAAGTACAATCAACATCAGTGAACTATCTTGATTTGGTCCTACGAGGTGATATTGACAAAGGTGTCATTGTCAGTGACACCTTTTCGCAAACCGACAGCAGGAAACACCATACTGCATGCATGGTCTTGTCATCCGCCTCATTTGGTACGTTCTATTCCTAGGGGCCAATTTATGCGATTACGCAGGAATACAAATTCCATTGATCTGTTTGATAAACAAGCAGAGGCTCTTACAGAACGTTTAACCAATAGGGCTATAATAGGAGAGATCTTACTAATACGTGTAAGGAAGTGAAAAACATGACGCAAACAGACCTTATTCAGGGATGTGTAAGGAAGGAGACAATAACTCAGGAAAGTATAGTTTTTTCCACTGAGTATTCTAACCAATTCTTTCAGATTTGCCACATTTTGAAAAAGAATATGAACATGCTTAAAGATGATCCTGTTTTAAGTTCGCTAACAGATAAATGTAGATTTGTCTCTAAAAGACCCTCTACACTATCAACAAGATTATCTCTGGGTGGAGTTCCCACTCCCCCGGATGGAATGTCTGACGACTCAGATAATCCGCCTCCCAGTTTTCCACTCCTGGGATGTGGATCACAGATAGGTTGCAGGAGTGATCCTCCGCCCATTTTATGATTTTGGTCACTTCTCTCATCGCCAGGGAACTCCTTGTTCCCCCCTGATGGTTGATGTAAGCAACAGTCGTCATGTTGTCTGATTGGAATCTTATGAATCTGGCCTTTGCTAGTTGAGGCCAAGCCCTGAGAGTATTGAATATCGCTCTCAGTTCCAGAATGTTTATCGGGAGAAGAGACTCTTCCCGAGACCATAGCCCCTGAGCTTTCAGGGAGTCCCAGACCGCGCCCCAGCCCACTAGACTGGCGTCGGTCATGACGATGACCCACTCTGGTCTGAGGAAGCTCATTCCCTGGGACAGGTGATCCTGGGTTAGCCACCAACGGAGTGAGTCTCTGGTCTTCTGATCTACTTGAATCACTGGAGACAAGTCTGTATAGTCCCCATTCCACTGTTTCAGCATGCACAGTTCTAATGGTCTTAGATGAATTCGCGCAAAAGGAACTATGTCCATTGCTGCAACCATCAACCCTACTACTTCCATGCACTGAGCTATGGAAGGTCATGGAACAGAGTGAAGAACTTGACAAGCTTTTAGAAGTTTCGACTTTCTGACATCTGTCAGGAAAATCTTCATTTCTAAAGAATCTATTATTGTCCCCAAGAAAGGAACTCTTGTCGACGGAGACAGGGAACTTTTTTCTATGTTCACTTTCCATCCGTGAGATCTGAGAAAGGCCAGAACGATGTCTGTGTGAGCCTTTGCCTTTGGAAGAGACGACGCTTGTATCAGAATGTCGTCCAAGTAAGGTGCCACTGCAATGCCCCTTGGTCTTAGAACCGCTAGAAGGGACCCGAGTACCTTTGTGAAAATCCTTGGAACAGTGGCTAGCCCGAATGGGAGAGCCACAAACTGGTAATGTTTGTCCAGAAAGGCGAACCTTAGGAACTGATGATGATCTTTGTGGATAGGAATATGTAGATACGCATCCTTTAGATCCACGGTAGTCATAAATTGACCCTCCTGGATTGTAGGTAAAATCGTTCGAATGGTTTCCATTTTGAACGATGGCACTCTGAGAAATTTGTTTAGGAACTTTATATCCAGAATTGGTCTGAAAGTTCCCCCTTTTTTTTGAACCACAAACAGATTTGAGTAAAACCCCATTCCTTGTTCCACGGTTGGAACTGGGTGTATCACTCCCATATTTAACAGGTCTTCTACACAATGTAAGAATGACTGTCTCTTTATTTGGTTTGAGGATAAGTGAGACATGTGGAACCTTCCCATTGGGGGTAGTTCCTTGAATTCCAGAAGATAACCCTGAGAAACTATTTCTAGTGCCCAAGGATCCTGAACATCTCTTGCCCAAGCCTGAGCGAAGAGAGAGAGTCTGCCCCCTACTAGATCTGGTCCCAGATCGGGGGCTACTCCTTCATGCTGTCTTGTTAGCAGCAGCAGGTTTCTTGGCCTGCTTACCCTTGTTCCAGCCTTGCATCGGTTTCCAAGCTGGTTTGGTTTGCGAAGCATTACCCTCTTGTCTAGAGGCTGCAGAGTTGGAGGCCGGTCCGTTCCTGAAATTGCAAAAGGAAAGAAAATTAGACTTATTTTTGGCCTTGAAAGGCCTATCTTGTGGGAGGGTGTGGCCCTTACCCCCAGTGATGTCTGAGATAATCTCTTTCAATTCTGGCCCAAAAAGAGTTTTACCCTTGAAAGGAATATTAAGCAATTTTGTCTTGGAAGATACATCCGCTGACCAAGACTTTAGCCAGAGCGCTCTGCGCGCCACAATTGCAAACCCAGAATTTTTTGCCGCTAATCTAGCTAACTGCAAAGCGGCATCTAAAATAAAGGAATTAGCCAACTTAAGTGCGTGAACCCTGTCCATAACCTCCTCATACGGAGTCTCTCTACTGAGCGACTTTTCTAGTTCTTCGAACCAGAACCACGCTGCTGTAGTGACAGGAATAATGCACGAAATAGGTTGCAGGAGGTAACCTTGCTGTACAAAAATCTTTTTAAGCAAACCCTCCAATTTTTTATCCATAGGATCTTTGAAAGCACAATTATCCTCGATAGGAACAGTAGTGCGCTTGGCTAGTGTAGAAACTGCCCCCCTCGACCTTAGGGACTGTCTGCCATAAGTCCTTTCTGGGGTCGACCATAGGAAATAATTTCTTAAATATAGGAGGGGGAACAAAAGGTATGCCGGGCTTCTCCCACTCCTTATTCACTATGTCCGCCACCCGCTTGGGTATAGGAAAAGCGTCGGGGTGCACCGGAACCTCTAGGAACTTGTCCATCTTGCACAATTTTTCTGGAATGACCAGGTTGTCACAATCATCCAGAGTAGATAGCACCTCCTTAAGCAGTGCGCGGAGATGCTCGAATTTAAATTTAAATGTCACAACATCAGGTTCTGCCTGTTGAGAAATTCTACCTGAATCTGAAATTTCCCCATCTGACAAAACCTCCCTCACGGCCCCTTCAGATTGGTGTGAGGGTATGACAGAGCAATTATCATCAGCGCCCTCCTGCTCTACAGTGTTTAAAACAGAGCAATCGCGCTTTCTCTGATATGCAGGCATTTTGGATAAAATATTTGCTATGGAGTTATCCATTACTGCCGTCAATTGTTGCATAGTAATAAGCATTGGCGCGCTAGAAGTACTAGGGGCCTCCTGCATGGGCAAAACTGGTGTAGACACAGAAGGAGATGATGTAGAACTATGTCTACTCCCTTCATCTGATGAATCATCTTGGGCAACTTTACTATCTGTGGCAGTACTGTCCTTACTTTGTTTGGACGCTATGGCACAATTATCACACAATTTTGAAGGGGGAGACACATTGGATTCCATACACACAGAACATAGCTTATCTGAAGGCACAGACATGTTAAACAGGCTTAAACTTGTCAATAAAGTACAAAAACCGTTTTTAAACAAAACCGTTACTGTCTCTTTAAATTTTAAACAGTGCACACTTTATTACTGAATATGTGAAAAACTATGAAGGAATTGTTCAAATTTAACCAAATTCACCACAGTGTCTTAAAGCATTCACAACATTGCACCCCAAATTTGAAACCTTTAACCCTTAAAATGAAGAAACCGGAGCCGGTTAAAGTTTTAACCCCTCTACAGTCCCAGCTACAGCCTTTGCTGCGACTTTACCAAACCCAGGGGGTATACGATACCAAATGAAGCCTTCTAGGAACCTTTTCAAATACTTTCAGACCCACACACATGCAGCTGCATGTCCTGCTCTCAAAAGAAACTGCGCAGTAATGGCGCGAAAATGAGGCTCAGCCTACTACAGGGAAGGCCCTTCCTGACTGAAAAGGTGTCTAAACCAGTGCCTGACATTAAAAAACGTTCCCCAAATTTTATAAGTGTGAATATCAACATCAATCTTTATAAAAAAATCACCACATACTCTTCACCATCTCCGTGGAGATGTTGCCTGTGCAACGGCAAAGAGAATGACTAGGGTGGGCGGAGCCTAGGAGGGACTATATGGACAGCTTTTGCTGTGCTCTTTGCCATTTCCTGTTGGGGAAGAGAATATTCCCACAAGTTATGGATGACGCCGTGGACCGGACACACCAATGTTGGAGAAACTGTATTTAATATGTGTGAGTACAGTACATGAGTAAGAGGAAAATTACAGCTAAACACAAACACCACAGAAATGTAAAAATAGCCTTGGTCTTTAAGGGTAAGAAATTGAAAAATGGTCTTGTCTTTGTGGGGTTAGCAAAGCATCAACAGGAGACAAGTAATAAGGTTAAATTCGACTTTATTGGATTCAAAGCATTTAAAATTGTAAGAAACACAGCAGACTGAACTCCGTCAGCTGTTAGAGTCCAGTCTGCTGTGTTTCTTACGATTTTAAATGCTTTGAATCCAATAAAGTGGACTTTTAACCTTATTACTTCTCTCCTATTGATGCTTTGTTAACACACGGTGGTAATATTGTTTCCTGCATTTCTTCAATTGAGGGGCATGTTAGAGAAGCTCTATCCACTTCGGGGTTAACTTGTGTGCTGCTGCTTATATGGTAGCACTAAGGTGAAGCGGGATCTATACCACGGTCATGTCTATAATCTGCCTGCAAATTAATTTGAATTTTGCTACACGTTGCTCAAGGTTTGGGATTGGTGGATGAAGAAACTACTGCTGTATATGGCATAGAACCTGTGATGTTCAGAGGTGTCAGATGAAAGCCGCCGGTATACGCGGTAAGCCCTAGCACACTTATATCATAATATGCACTGGGATTTGAACAGGTATCATCCTGATTACTGAACTTTATAAAGACATACATATTATTACATGTTATAAAGGGTGTGGACATTGTATTTTACATACCAGACAATAATATTGTCCTATTGCTCTGATTTTGAAAAAATGTTAAACCTGTACGTGTATGTATGGAGCATGTAAATGAGACTCCGGCAAAGGAGAATTCTTAATTGCAGTTTTTATAAATGTATAGGACAGAGTGGAAAGTGTAATATGCAGAGTATAAGATTTAGTAGCTTCTTGGGCCATTGTTTAAATGTAAAATAGTTACAGTTGGTTTCTGTTGTTTTTGTTTTCATTGCTTTTTGTTTGTTATTCTAGAAGGCAAGACTTGGAAGTGGTACTAGTGACATTGAGACACAAGTGAATATGCACACCATTAGTGATTTGGCATAGGCCATGCTACGTCATTGCATGTAGTGGGTCTACCAATTTCCTGAAGCTACAGAAAAAAAAACATTTTTTTTTCACATTCCTCCTCTATACCTCACAATAGTTATTTGCTTACTCACCACAACATAAGAAAACTTGACATACAATGCACACTGATTCACCACACATTAGAATGTCATAAAGTCTCATGTGTCTGTTTGGCTTAAAGGGACATGAAACCCACATTTTCTCTTTCATGATCCAGATAGAGAATACAATTTTAAACAACTTACTAAATTACTTCTATTATCTAATTTGTTTCATTCTCTTGGTATCAATGCACTTATGGTTTCTAACTGAATACATGGGTGAGCCAATCACAATCGATATAAATATGCAGTATATATATGGAGTCACCAATCAACAGCTACTCCAGTATACCTCATCATGCTGGCATTCAGGCTATGACTTATTTTTTGACACTCACACTAGATACTCAGAAGAGAATAAAATGTTTTTGTGTGAGATGATAGAGCTTTTGTTAAAAAATAATTTTTGCATGTTCAATAAAGATTTCTACTTACAGATTTGTGGAACAGCGATGGGGGCAAATTTTGCCCCTTCGTTCGCAAATCTGTACGTAGGATTGTGGGAAAATGTATATTTGTACACAGTACAGAATCCTTTCAGTGAGCAAATTTTGTTTTATATGAGATTCATAGATGATCTTTTATTTATTGTTAAAGAACCTTTCAACTTTCACAGTTTTCTAGAGTATCTAAATTGTAACAATTTAAACTTGAATTTCACTGGTGAAGTACAATCAACATCAGTGAACTATCTTGATTTGGTCCTACGAGGTGATATTGACAAAGGTGTCATTGTCAGTGACACCTTTTCGCAAACCGACAGCAGGAAACACCATACTGCATGCATGGTCTTGTCATCCGCCTCATTTGGTACGTTCTATTCCTAGGGGCCAATTTATGCGATTACGCAGGAATACAAATTCCATTGATCTGTTTGATAAACAAGCAGAGGCTCTTACAGAACGTTTAACCAATAGGGGCTATAATAGGAGAGATCTTACTAATACGTGTAAGGAAGTGAAAAACATGACGCAAACAGACCTTATTCAGGGATGTGTAAGGAAGGAGACAATAACTCAGGAAAGTATAGTTTTTTCCACTGAGTATTCTAACCAATTCTTTCAGATTTGCCACATTTTGAAAAAGAATATGAACATGCTTAAAGATGATCCTGTTTTAAGTTCGCTAACAGATAAATGTAGATTTGTCTCTAAAAGACCCTCTACACTATCAACAAGATTATCTCTGGGTGGAGTTCCCACTCCCCCGGATGGAATGTCTGACGACTCAGATAATCCGCCTCCCAGTTTTCCACTCCTGGGATGTGGATCACAGATAGGTGGCAGGAGTGATCCTCCGCCCATTTTATGATTTTGGTCACTTCTCTCATCGCCAGGGAACTCCTTGTTCCCCCCTGATGGTTGATGTAAGCAACAGTCGTCATGTTGTCTGATTGGAATCTTATGAATCTGGCCTTTGCTAGTTGAGGCCAAGCCCTGAGAGTATTGAATATCGCTCTCAGTTCCAGAATGTTTATCGGGAGAAGAGACTCTTCCCGAGACCATAGCCCCTGAGCTTTCAGGGAGTCCCAGACCGCGCCCCAGCCCACTAGACTGGCGTCGGTCATGACGATGACCCACTCTGGTCTGAGGAAGCTCATTCCCTGGGACAGGTGATCCTGGGTTAGCCACCAACAGAGTGAGTCTCTGGTCTTCTGATCTACTTGAATCACTGGAGACAAGTCTGTATAGTCCCCATTCCACTGTTTCAGCATGCACAGTTCTAATGGTCTTAGATGAATTCGCGCAAAAGGAACTATGTCCATTGCTGCAACCATCAACCCTACTACTTCCATGCACTGAGCTATGGAAGGTCGTGGAACAGAGTGAAGAACTTGACAAGCTTTTAGAAGTTTCGACTTTCTGACATCTGTCAGGAAAATCTTCATTTCTAAAGAATCTATTATTGTCCCCAAGAAAGGAACTCTTGTCGACGGAGACAGGGAACTTTTTTCTATGTTCACTTTCCATCTGTGAGATCTGAGAAAGGCCAGAACGATGTCTGTGTGAGCCTTTGCCTTTGGAAGAGACGACGCTTGTATCAGAATGTCGTCCAAGTAAGATGCCACTGCAATGCCCCTTGGTCTTAGAACCGCTAGAAGGGACCCGAGTACCTTTGTGAAAATCCTTGGAACAGTGGCTAGCCCGAATGGGAGAGCCACAAACTGGTAATGTTTGTCCAGAAAGGCGAACCTTAGGAACTGATGATAATCTTTGTGGATAGGAATATGTAGATACGCATCCTTTAGATCCACGGTAGTCATAAATTGACCCTCCTGGATTGTAGGTAAAATCGTTCGAATGGTTTCCATTTTGAACGATGGCACTCTGAGAAATTTGTTTAGGAACTTTATATCCAGAATTGGTCTGAAAGTTCCCCCTTTTTTTTGAACCACAAACAGATTTGAGTAAAACCCCATTCCTTGTTCCACGGTTGGAACTGGGTGTATCACTCCCATATTTAACAGGTCTTCTACACAATGTAAGAATGACTGTCTCTTTATTTGGTTTGAGGATAAGTGAGACATGTGGAACCTTCCCCTTGGGGGTAGTTCCTTGAATTCCAGAAGATAACCCTGAGAAACTATTTCTAGTGCCCAAGGATCCTGAACATCTCTTGCCCAAGCCTGAGCGAAGAGAGAGAGTCTGCCCCCTACTAGATCCGGTCCCAGATCGGGGGCTACTCCTTCATGCTGTCTTGTTAGCAGCAGCAGGTTTCTTGGCCTGCTTACCCTTGTTCCAGCCTTGCATCGGTTTCCAAGCTGGTTTGGTTTGCGAAGCATTACCCTCTTGTCTAGAGGCTGCAGAGTTGGAGGCCGGTCCGTTCCTGAAATTGCAAAAGGAAAGAAAATTAGACTTATTTTTGGCCTTGAAAGGCCTATCTTGTGGGAGGGTGTGGCCCTTACCCCCAGTGATGTCTGAGATAATCTCTTTCAATTCTGGCCCAAAAAGAGTTTTACCCTTGAAAGGAATATTAAGCAATTTTGTCTTGGAAGATACATCCGCTGACCAAGACTTTAGCCAGAGCACTCTGCGCGCCACAATTGCAAACCCAGAATTTTTTGCCGCTAATCTAGCTAACTGCAAAGCGTTATCTAAAATAAAGGAATTAGCCAACTTAAGTGCGTGAACCCTGTCCATAACCTCCTCATACGGAGTCTCTCTACTGAGCGACTTTTCTAGTTCTTCGAACCAGAACCACGCTGCTGTAGTGACAGGAATAATGCACGAAATAGGTTGCAGGAGGTAACCTTGCTGTACAAAAATCTTTTTAAGCAAACCCTCCAATTTTTTATCCATAGGATCTTTGAAAGCACAATTATCCTCGATAGGAATAGTAGTGCGCTTGGCTAGTGTAGACACTGCCCCCCTCGACCTTAGGGACTGTCTGCCATAAGTCCTTTCTGGGGTCGACCATAGGAAATAATTTCTTAAATATAGGAGGGGGAACAAAAGGTATGCCGGGCTTCTCCCACTCCTTATTCACTATGTCCGCCACCCGCTTGGGTATAGGAAAAGCGTTGGGGTGCACCGGAACCTCTAGGAACTTGTCCATCTTGCACAATTTTTCTGGAATGACCAGGTTGTCACAATCATCCAGAGTAGATAGCACCTCCTTAAGCAGTGCGCGGAGATGCTCGAATTTAAATTTAAATGTCACAACATCAGGTTCTGCCTGTTGAGAAATTCTACCTGAATCTGAAATTTCCCCATCTGACAAAACCTCCCTCACGGCCCCTTCAGATTGGTGTGAGGGTATGACAGAGCAATTATCATCAGCGCCCTCCTGCTCTACAGTGTTTAAAACAGAGCAATCGCGCTTTCTCTGATATGCAGGCATTTTGGATAAAATATTTGCTATGGAGTTATCCATTACTGCCGTCAATTGTTGCATAGTAATAAGCATTGGCGCGCTAGAAGTACTAGGGGCCTCCTGCGAGGGCAAAACTGGTGTAGACACAGAAGGAGATGATGTAGAACTATGTCTACTCCCTTCATCTGATGAATCATCTTGGGCAACTTTACTATCTGTTGCAGTACTGTCCTTACTTTGTTTGGACGCTATGGCACAATTATCACACAATTTTGAAGGGGGAGACACATTGGATTCCATACACACAGAACATAGCTTATCTGAAGGCACAGACATGTTAAACAGGCTTAAACTTGTCAATAAAGTACAAAAACCGTTTTTAAACAAAACCGTTACTGTCTCTTTAAATTTTAAACAGTGCACACTTTATTACTGAATATGTGAAAAACTATGAAGGAATTGTTCAAATTTAACCAAATTCACCACAGTGTCTTAAAGCATTCACAACATTGCACCCCAAATTTGAAACCTTTAACCCTTAAAATGAAGAAACCGGAGCCGGTTAAAGTTTTAACCCCTCTACAGTCCCAGCTACAGCCTTTGCTGCGACTTTACCAAACCCAGGGGGTATACGATACCAAATGAAGCCTTCTAGGAACCTTTTCAAATACTTTCAGACCCACACACATGCAGCTGCATGTCCTGCTCTCAAAAGAAACTGCGCAGTAATGGCGCGAAAATGAGGCTCAGCCTACTACAGGGAAGGCCCTTCCTGACTGAAAAGGTGTCTAAACCAGTGCCTGACATTAAAAAACGTTCCCCAAATTTTATAAGTGTGAATATCAACATCAATCTTTATAAAAAAATCACCACATACTCTTCACCATCTCCGTGGAGATGTTGCCTGTGCAACGGCAAAGAGAATGACTAGGGTGGGCGGAGCCTAGGAGGGACTATATGGACAGCTTTTGCTGTGCTCTTTGCCATTTCCTGTTGGGGAAGAGAATATTCCCACAAGTTATGGATGACGCCGTGGACCGGACACACCAATGTTGGAGAAACTGTATTTAATATGTGTGAGTACAGTACATGAGTAAGAGGAAAATTACAGCTAAACACAAACACCGCAGAAATGTAAAAATAGCCTTGGTCTTTAAGGGTAAGAAATTGAAAAATGGTCTTGTCTTTGTGGGGTTAGCAAAGCATCAACAGGAGACAAGTAATAAGGTTAAATTCGACTTTATTGGATTCAAAGCATTTAAAATTGTAAGAAACACAGCAGACTGAACTCCGTCAGCTGTTAGAGTCCAGTCTGCTGTGTTTCTTACGATTTTAAATGCTTTGAATCCAATAAAGTGGACTTTTAACCTTATTACTTCTCTCCTATTGATGCTTTGTTAACACACGGTGGTAATATTGTTTCCTGCATTTCTTCAATTGAGGGGCATGTTAGAGAAGCTCTATCCACTTCGGGGTTAACTTGTGTGCTGCTGCTTATATGGTAGCACTAAGGTGAAGCGGGATCTATACCACGGTCATGTCTATAATCTGCCTGCAAATTAATTTGAATTTTGCTACACGTTGCTCAAGGTTTGGGATTGGTGGATGAAGAAACTACTGCTGTATATGGCATAGAACCTGTGATGTTCAGAGGTGTCAGATGAAAGCCGCCGGTATACGCGGTAAGCCCTAGCACACTTATATCATAATATGCACTGGGATTTGAACAGGTATCATCCTGATTACTGAACTTTATAAAGACATACATATTATTACATGTTATAAAGGGTGTGGACATTGTATTTTACATACCAGACAATAATATTGTCCTATTGCTCTGATTTTGAAAAAATGTTAAACCTGTACGTGTATGTATGGAGCATGTAAATGAGACTCCGGCAAAGGAGAATTCTTAATTGCAGTTTTTATAAATGTATAGGACAGAGTGGAAAGTGTAATATGCAGAGTATAAGATTTAGTAGCTTCTTGGGCCATTGTTTAAATGTAAAATAGTTACAGTTGGTTTCTGTTGTTTTTGTTTTCATTGCTTTTTGTTTGTTATTCTAGAAGGCAAGACTTGGAAGTGGTACTAGTGACATTGAGACACAAGTGAATATGCACACTTTTAGTGATTTGGCATAGGCCATGCTACGTCATTGCATGTAGTGGGTCTACCAATTTCCTGAAGCTACAGAAAAAAAAACATTTTTTTTTCACATTCCTCCTCTATACCTCACAATAGTTATTTGCTTACTCACCACAACATAAGAAAACTTGACATACAATGCACACTGATTCACCACACATTAGAATGTCATAAAGTCTCATGTGTCTGTTTGGCTTAAAGGGACATGAAACCCACATTTTCTCTTTCATGATCCAGATAGAGAATACAATTTTAAACAACTTACTAAATTACTTCTATTATCTAATTTGTTTCATTCTCTTGGTATCAATGCACTTATGGTTTCTAACTGAATACATGGGTGAGCCAATCACAATCGATATAAATATGCAGTATATATATGGAGTCACCAATCAACAGCTACTCCAGTATACCTCATCATGCTGGCATTCAGGCTATGACTTATTTTTTGACACTCACACTAGATACTCAGAAGAGAATAAAATGTTTTTGTGTGAGATGATAGAGCTTTTGTTAAAAAATAATTTTTGCATGTTCAATAAAGATTTCTACTTACAGATTTGTGGAACAGCGATGGGGGCAAATTTTGCCCCTTCGTTCACAAATCTGTACGTAGGATTGTGGGAAAATGTATATTTGTACACAGTACAGAATCCTTTCAGTGAGCAAATTTTGTTTTATATGAGATTCATAGATGATCTTTTATTTATTGTTAAAGAACCTTTCAACTTTCACAGTTTTCTAGAGTATCTAAATTGTAACAATTTAAACTTGAATTTCACTGGTGAAGTACAATCAACATCAGTGAACTATCTTGATTTGGTCCTACGAGGTGATATTGACAAAGGTGTCATTGTCAGTGACACCTTTTCGCAAACCGACAGCAGGAAACACCATACTGCATGCATGGTCTTGTCATCCGCCTCATTTGGTACGTTCTATTCCTAGGGGCCAATTTATGCGATTACGCAGGAATACAAATTCCATTGATCTGTTTGATAAACAAGCAGAGGCTCTTACAGAACGTTTAACCAATAGGGGCTATAATAGGAGAGATCTTACTAATACGTGTAAGGAAGTGAAAAACATGACGCAAACAGACCTTATTCAGGGATGTGTAAGGAAGGAGACAATAACTCAGGAAAGTATAGTTTTTTCCACTGAGTATTCTAACAAATTCTTTCAGATTTGCCACATTTTGAAAAAGAATATGAACATGCTTAAAGATGATCCTGTTTTAAGTTCGCTAACAGATAAATGTAGATTTGTCTCTAAAAGACCCTCTACACTATCAACAAGATTATCTCCAAGTTTGGTATGTGCTGAAAGGAAAAGGAATAGTGATTGGATAAAGAGAAAAGGCACCTATAGATGTGGATTAGGTCCTTGTATTACTTGTAATGTACTGCATATTGGTAGTGGTTTCAAAAGCACAGTCACTGGAGAGAGATTTATGAGTAAATTCTATGCTAATTGTCGGACCACATATGTGGTTTATCTTTTGGAATGTAAACTTTGTTCCCTACAATATACAGGTCAAACTACCAGGGAGTTGAGATCAAGGAGAAGAGAGCATATCAGGAACACCAAAGATTATGTTAAAGAATCTGCTATAGTACTACATTTTAATTTGATGCATATGAGCAATGTATTTAATATGGAAGTTCGTGTTATTGACAGAGTTTTTCATCCAATAAGAGGGGGTGATAGGCTTAAACTGCTGTTAAAGCAAGAATTGTATTGGATATACAAATTAAAAACACTATCTCCTTTAGGTCTCAACAGTGAATGGGATTTGAGCTATTTTATTGAATAAACACTGATCTCCCTATTGAACATTTTAAAATGTTATGTTTCTTAAATTTGGATATATGACGTGTGTTTATGCAGATTATTATTATGGGTTTATTTGATTAAGGCCACTGTGTGGCATTTGAGTATTATTATACTTTATACCTTAATTAGGTTCATGATATTATCATGATTTCCTTTATGGGGTCACTGTATATGCTTGTGTAGCTAAATCACTGTTACTTCATCATGGTTACTTTGTTTTACAACAACAAAGATGAAAGATGCAAAATATAAATAATAACAGAAAAAGAACATAAATAAACATATGAATAAAAATAAATGAAATTCATTACATACATTTTAGGTGAATAGTGTCAATGTAATAATATCAACATCTTATTTCAATTACTTATGTTCATCAAGTGTTTCCCGTTTTTCCACTGTAATGTAAATGACTTATAAATATGAATTTGTTAGTTTTTATGTACTTTTGTACTTATGTTTTTAATTTAGAGTTTAATTAATTGATTCTGCTGTCCCTTTAAATAGGGTGTGCACATGCAAACCAGGGGCGTATTTAGGTTTTGTGCTGCCCTAGGCACTCAAAATTCTGCTGTTTTATGTGTTATCAGCCCTTCTCTTTGGTGCCTTGTTAGTGCAGCTGTTATTTTCTTTTTGTTGCAATCAACAGCTAGAGTCTAGGTACTCTGCTGCTCCAGAGCTTGCCTAGCTAAACCTTTCAGCAAATTTAATCTATTTCGTTTATTTCACTTACAGCGTTCACTTTCTCCGCTCTCATCTCAGCAGCGTGCGTGTGGCTCCAGGAGGTGTGTCCGGTCACATGGGATCCTCAACCAATGGGGATGCTAGAATCGCGGACTGCAATTCACTCTGCAAATGGGGCAATCCAGGAGCTCCCTAAGCCTTTGGTATGCCTGGTTGAAATAGGCAGCAAACAAAAGGAATATACCAAGGCAGAGTGAAGTGAAAAATCGAATCTTTATTGGAAATCCAAACTAGATCATTAAAAACTGGAGGCCCAAATAAAACAAGCACACTTGTGAGGAGTACAAATTATGCTGACATGTTTCGGCTCATGGCCGTAGTTGTAGCTAACAAGTGCACCTGTGTTCAGAGATTTAAGAGCAATACTCAGAGCTCATTGGTGGATGTTTATCCAATCCTTTGAGCAAACAGTGTAGGTGTGTGAACAACCCTATTTAACATTTATTCACTCTATGTACACTTTGTCCAGATATCGATTATAATAAGAAGAAAGGTATAGTTATTTACATACATAAATGTATTACTACATTCCCTACAAATATATATATGATAGTGATATCTGACATAGAGTAAAAATTAAACAGTAACGGTTAAAAAGTGAATTGAGTGACATACGGGTCGGTACATTAAATGGAATGGACAATATTATGATAAATCATTGTGAATAATTCTTTATTAGAATTAAAGCAGACTATACTTAATACAAAACACACAAAGTATGTCAGAGACCAAACAGATTATGACAATAATATGGTCTATATTTGTAGTCACTCACAGAACCATAGAAGGAACCCTTACACCAGAGGTAGATCACGCAGTAGAAATAGTAGAGGGGGGAGGAATCATAGGTCACACAGTAACAAACACAAAACAGATAGTGAGGCTGATTCTGGAGAAGATGCAGCTCTTGGACGGGGAGGTGATACACCTAAAACACAGACAGGTATTCTAAAGAACACTGGGAAACAACAAGTAACAATCAATGAGATACCCACAGTACAATCTGTAAGACCAAAAATAACAAATCAACAACAACAACATAAGAAACCACATACACAAATATCTAAATACATCAGTGATATTGGCACTCCTGTGGTAGATAATATGACCAATACATCTGAAGATAAAAGAGCATTTGAACAGATTTTTTACAGGGCTGTGGAGAAAACAGGGATAGGTTAGGAACAAAACAGGTATAAGCTCAGGGGTCAGAAGACAAACTCTGAATATCAATGAATAATGTGATTAATTTTTCTAGTTTCAATCTTACTGAGACAAATTTCAAAGTGCTTAGTTTAGGCTTAAATTTTGCACCGACTTGTAACTTTGATTTATTCAAAAAAATGTTAGACATTAATAAACTTATTAGAAACATTACTTTACAAAAACACTTTTTTAGTGATACAAGTTCATATGCTCAGACATCCCAGACTGATTGACAGTTGTACACATCAAATGATATAACACTTGACTTTCAAGAGGCTTGTGATGTAACAACACTTGAATCCCTAAATACAATAGATCCTCATAATTTTTTGGATTTCACGATAAATAACTTTAGTGGTTTCAAAAATAGCTCTGAGTTTTATCCTATACAAAGCAGAGGACCTATATTAGAAACATTTTATAAAAGAGTAGAAAATGATCTCACTCTATTATCACAAAGGCAGGAACATAATGGTTCTAAATATCACCATAAACAAAATCTTTCTAACAAAGAAAAACAAGTGATACACAAACTTAAATCTAATAAAGATCTAGCTATACGTTCAACTGATAAGGGGGGTTAAGTTGTAGTTATGAAAAGGCAAGACTATGTGAAAGAAGCTATGAGACAGTTACAAGATTCAAATAATTATGTATGTCTCTCCTCAGACCCCACCAAAACTTTTCAGAAAGAGATGAAATCACTACTTGATGATGGTTTGGAAAATGGCTTTTATGATCTAGCCACTTATGAATATTTATATGTTGATCATCCTGTGGTTCCCATTTTTCATCACTTCACGAAAGTGCATAAAACCATATCTAATGTTCGAGGACACCCAATAGTAAGTGGGATAGGCTCTCTGTTTGAGCGCCTGTCTCACTGGCTTGATGCAATTCTGCATCCTTTTGTGACTACACTTTATAGTCACCTAAAAGACACGAAACATGTCATTGGTCTCATGGAGACTATCACTTGGAAGTAGGGAGATGACATCTGGGTGACTGTGGATGCTGTAGCCCTCTACTCATCAATCCCGCATGACAAAGTATTGAAAGCAGTTGAATTTTTCCTAATACATTACTCAAATATTTCTGAAGATTTCAGAAAATTCGTCTTGAGGGCTGCAGCATTCATGCTTAACCACAACTACTTTCGTTTTTAGGGCAGGTTCTTTCTCCAGAGATGTGGGACAGCAATGAGAGCCAAATTTGCTCCATCTTACGCCAACATTTACATGGGTTGGATGGAGCTGTCCCACATCTTTGGAGATGGAAATCCCTATAGAGAGTATATAGCTTTTTTAAACGCTATATCGATGAACTGCTGTTGATTTGGATAGGATCGGAATTTTTTTGGCAGATTTAGACACAAATGACTTTGGTCTAAAACTTACCTTTGAAATACAAAGAGAGTGTATCAACTATCTAGATCTTACCCTCACAGCTAGTGAACAGGAAAACATCATATGTGACATATACAGGAAACCTATCACTAAAAACACTGTCACCCAAAACATGTGCCTTTTGCAGTGACAAAAGGTCAACTGATTAGAGTGAATAGAAATAGTACACAAGAGACAACATACAAAGAACAAAGTAAGATCATGAGATCACAGTTACAAAAGAGAGGCTATCCTAAACATGTGTTATATAGGGCACAAAGACAAGTGGATCTAGTAGGTAGGAACAATCTCGTATCTAACTCAAATAGACCCAACAAGACTAGGAATTGTAATAAAGTCACTTTCAAGACAGACTACATTGAGGATTATAGTGCTATTTGTAAAATAGTCAAAAAACACTTCAATATGTTATCAGCTGATGACAAATTGGCAAACTGTGTTAATGAGGGTCTACAGTTCTCCTATAGAAGATGCAAGACTCTTGGTAATATGCTAGCCCCCTCAAAGTTACCCACTACACCCCAGCCACAAAGTGGTTCTTCGTTAACTTATAACGGGATGTATAAATGTGGGAGATTAGATGTAGACCATACAAATTTGGTCACTTCTCTGAGAACTTTCGTTCTGAAGTAACGGGAGAGACGTTTACTATTGACACATGTTTGAATTGCACACCATCTTATGTAATCTACCTGTTGACATGTATAGAATGTCACCTACAATATGTAGGTTTAACTACTACTGATGCCAACACATGCATTAGGAACCATCTTTCAACTATCAAAATAGGAGAAGCTAGTACACCAGTTGCCAGACATTTTGCTAACGTACATCAGAAAAGCATTTAGATGGCAACTAATTGAACAGATTGGTTACCCCCAGAGGGGGGGGGGGACAGAAGTAGGCTATTGGGGAATAGAGAGATGTTCTGGATTTTTAAATTACAGAAACAAGTGCCCAGAGGACTCAACTCTGAATATGATTTGATCAACTATTGGAAATAATATCGGTGACATCTCTTTCTTTCCCAATATAGCACACATAATGGAGACACATGTATATACAAACTAGTTATATTAATAATGAAATGTCACAACAAACTAATACGTGTACAGACTCTTACAATACAATTATCTCTACAATTTAAAAATATATAGTGGACATGGGTTATCTTTGCATACATATTATGTTAATTCACAACATGAACTAGAATAGATGTAGTATGGGTCATTTAAGTGCAGTGTAATCTTTGACACTCATATCTATCTATAAAAAAAATAGT